>NC_087160.1:2555000-2700000 GCF_035594125.1 Scylla paramamosain
TCGTTCAAATGTCCACCCATTCTGGCTTAAACATAACGGAAAACACTTTAAAAAATCTGAACTATTTTCTAAAACCATTTAAAGTGAGCTACAAGCACAAATAAAAAATCTACCGAAAAAAAAATCAATATTATTGGAAGTTGAACACGAATAAAAACAAGTGTACGGTGCACGCATTTCACTGAGCGGGATGGCAACACACTTAAAAAAACACCAACTATTTTTTAAAACTAATAAGAACCTAGTACAGGCTGAAATAAAAAATTTAGTTTTGGGACCGTAAAAAATACGCCGAAAACGGCCCTCTTATTTACATAAAAAACAACGCCAAAATCACCACTTGTCACGCAACACACGCGCTCAAATAACTTAAAAAACAACGAAATATTTTTACAAACCATAAAATCTTAGCTACAAGCCGAAATAAAATACTTACGAAATAAAAAAAAATAATAATATTGGAACCGGAGGGGGCTGGGGAGCCTTAGCCAAGATGGCGGTTGGGGGGCCAGTGGAGGGGACGACCAACCCTTCTCACTCATTTAAACGCTTGCCAAACTTAAACTAAGTAATGGCAGGTATATCTAACGAGCGGATATTAAAGCTTGGTCATGTGGCTCCGCTTTGCGACAGTATTGGTTTAAAACACTCACAGATAAGATAGATAATGGTTGGTAAATAGAGACGACCCAGATTGTTTACATTTTCATTAAGTTAAATTTTACGGTTTTTTAGCAACGAGACGAGGCTGACACAGGGATATATTGTGCTGGAGGTTAGGTGAGATGCGTTAAAATGAGTTAAAACCGTGGATTGTTCAGTTATTCTTTAAAAAATTACGTTAAGTTACCTAAATTTATTCTAACACTTCCTGACCTTACCTTCCCTTTGGTGGTGATGGTGGTTATCTACCTTCCTGCCTCCTCGTCACTATGGCTGGCTGTCGAGCACCTTCTCACAGCCAAACTTTTCTTTATTTTGCTTGTTTTCACCCACTGATGCCTTTGGGTGTCCACTGCTAGAGCCCACGCCTTCCTCATTACCAACTAAAGAAGGTTTAACTCATGGGTAAGCCTTGGCAGCTACTGTGTAGGCGTGGTTACACAAAAAAAAAAAAAAAATCTGTCAGGCTGGGAGTTGAAACAGACGTGTACTAACACCACCCAGAGACGCAACACACTGGTTAACTAGTCAGGCAGCAGCAGTTGGGCGTACTGAGAGAGAGAGAGAGAGAGAGAGAGAGAGAGAGAGAGAGAGAGATGTAATGGTTTGTTATTATAAAGCTTTTGTTGATAGAGCACAAAATCTATGCCGACACTAACTTTACTCCGGAACAATTTGAATAGGCAAAACTCAAGATATGGCTAGACGCCTTTTTTTTTTTTTTTTTTTTTTTGCAGACCACTAGAGCATAAAATTTATGGAAGGACAATAAGAATGATTAATAGTATTTATCATGGTTACTGTGCAATATAGTATATTTTATATTACGGTATTCCCGAAGATAAATAAATGACAGCTAGGAGTGGATGACGCAAGCTAGACAAACCTTCTTAGTACATGTTTGTTCCTTTATGTTATTTACAAAGTGACTCAGTTTTATATATATGAATACTATTTTTACTATTTTGCCTATTACATACAGTAGATAAAATTGCAGAATATTACATGTAGCACTTGCTGACAAGATGTAGCAAGATGTCTGTTCCTTTCTATTGTCTTCAAATTGATGGAGCTATATGTACGAATATTTAAGTACTATTCTTACTTTTCCTATTAAATTAGACGGATATTTGTTGGACAGGACATAGTACAGACAGACTAGAGATAGAGCAGCAGCAGCAGCAGAAGCAGACGCCCGAGTGAGTCCCGGCGAACAGCTGATCAGCGCGCAGGTCAGCAGCGCCCCGACCCGCCTCCGTCAGGCTACCAGTGTTCCTACCACCACCAGTAGGAGCTGAAGGATGGAGGCGCTAATCCCCATTATAAATAAACTTCAGGATGTGTTCAATACCGTGGGGGCGGACTCCCTGCAGCTGCCGCAGATTGTGGTGGTTGGTTCTCAGGTATGTGGTGGCTGTGTGTGATGGGTGAGATGGCTTTTCAAATGTGTGGCTGCTTGCTTCCAAGGAGAGGCCGTGGCTACGAGTTACTAGGGTGGGGGTAGCCAGACTCTTACCTCTTTTCCAGCACTATGATGTATAATAAAATCGTGTAACGTTTCCCTGGCATATTATCTCGCCGGTATTTTGGTCTCTCGGTTGCATCATGCCAGCCTCTAAATGTCACAACCAGCAGCACGCAATTAGGTAGTTTTGATTGTAAGGTAAATTTGCAGAACCACATCTGTCTCGCTCCAGCACATGAAAATATGATTTTTTTTTTTTACTTCACAATGCATATCTTTTTAAGTAATAGTTACCCATTAGCACAGACGTGTTTCCAGTGAGTTTGATGGCCATTATTGTTAAAATCCATGTGTAATAGAATATCCCCCAACTCGTTCCAACAAGCTTATGGACTCTGTGAGTATGCAGAATTGTTGGGTAGGGAGGAGAGATAAAATACAACCTCTTCATAATATCATGAAATAATTTTGTAATTGACATGTAACATTCACTTATCTGCCTCATAATAATCTCCTAACTGCCACATTACAATGTGAGTAACAGTGAGAGGATGGCGCAAGTTACACATTTATTACTCAGAAAGAATATTTGATTAAACTTGCAGTGGACACTTGTACAAAGCGAGTGGTCATAGCTTGAATAGCCACAGAAAAATAAGATCGGCCAAACTACACTTAGACCATAGTGACGATTGTGGTATGATTGTTGTGTACATTTTTTGGTTTTATTATAGTTTAAGCCATTACACACTACGTGGTAATAACCTACCTCATTTTGTTCTTCTCACTATTCACATCATTTCTAATGATTACACTACTTGTCGGAAATTAATAATAACGCCACAATAGGCCTGGGAATGCACAGCGCTCTCAACTTTTTCTAAGTCCACAGGTAAACATAAATGGTGTATTGTTGCCTGAACTTCAGTTGTTTAATGGGATCACCTGAAGATCCGCCACCCCAGCCGCACTCGGGGTGGCAGATCTTCAGGTGAGACAATCTGGGGTGGCGGATCTTCAGGTGATCCCATACTTTTAATGAAGTAAACTTTTTTCTGCATTTTTTATATCCACTCAGTTTTTTAATGCGTTCATGTTGTTAGGTTAGGTTAGGCTAACCTAACCTAACCTAACCAAGTGAGAGAGTCTGGGGTGGCGGATCTTCAGGTGAGACAATCTGGGGTGGCGGATCTTCAGGTGATCCCTGCGGGGTGGCGGATCTTCAGGTGATCCGTTTAATGCTTTGAATTGTGGGTAGCTGCTGGTACCTACCACCACTTAACACCACGAGTTGCACCAATAGGAAGTCTCTATAAGTACCCATAAGCTGCGCGGGCAGGTTAGGTTAGGTTAGGATAGGTTCCCCACAGGCCCCCAAGCTTGCATGAGAGATTGGGGGGCCGTGGGTAGAGATTGGGGACATTGGCTTAAACTATAAATTTACCCATTTTGATGAACTAAAACATGGAAAATTATCCATAATCATCATAGGTATCATGACATTTTTTTATTCTTCCCATTATCTAAAAGGTGAAGGTCCTATGTGAAGATGCTTAATGTTTATAGTATATATTTACTGAAAGGCTGATGCTTTTCAGAGTGCAGGGAAGAGCAGTGTGCTTGAGAGCCTGGTGGGACGATCCTTCCTGCCCCGAGGCACTGGCATTGTGACGCGACGGCCCCTTGTGCTGCAGCTGGTCTACACCACATCAGAGGACAATCAACACCGCTCGGCTGAGACAGGTATGTTGTTAGTTTTCCTCTGGACAGACTTTTTGAAAGTGTTGTCACCGGCATAACAATATCCTTGATACTTGCTATAATTATTGTAGCTTGCTGTCAGTGCACTGTTGAAATTTTTTTATTTCTTTAGTCTTTATTTTTTAGTTTGGGTTACATTCTACAAAGTATATGAGAGTAAGACGATGCAGAGCTAGCCATAAGGACATACAGTTACTGAGTTAGTTTCTACTTTTGTTAATTTGGCTTTACATTCTACATGGTATATGAGACTAAGATGACCCTAGAGATATACAGTTAATGATACCTTTGAAGAACCTCACATCAGTAGGAGAGTGTTACCATAGTAACAAATGCACAGCACTGTTACCATCTGACATTACACTCTTCTTTAACCTTGTGCTACAGTTTTCAGTGTGTGCTTGTAATAATATTGCCAGATGTGCTTCTTTTGTCTGACTGTGTTCACTTTGACAAGATCCCAGGAAGTAGTAGAAAACAGTAAAGGCTGCTTGGGTGTTAGCAAGGAATGGGTGTGAGGTGCAAGCTGGAGAGTTGTGACCTTGCTGCTTGGTAGGAGTTGGAGGCTAACAATTATATCCTTTTGTGTGTATGTGTGTGTGTGTGTGTGTGTGTGTGTGTGTGTGTGTGTGATTACCTAGTTGTGTCATGCGGGAAAGGAACTATGCTTATATTGTCCCACCTCTGTATCTATTACTATCTAACTTGGCCTTGAAATTATGAATGGTTTTTGCTTGCACCACATCCTTATTTAGACAGTTCCATGTATCAGCTACTCTTTTGGAGAATCTCTCTCTCTCTCTCTCTCTCTCTCTCTCTCTCTCTCTCTCTCTCTCTCTCTCTCTCTCTCTCTCTCTCTCTCTCTCTCTCTCTCTCTCTCTCTCTCTCTCTCTCTCTCTCTCTCTCTCTCTCTCTCTCTCTTTACAAATTTCTTTTTTTCAGCTTCTTTCCATCTCCTCTCGTGTCTCTTGTATCCCATGTCACAGTGTTGTTGCGGTCTAGCTTTTCCAGTCCTTCCATTAGTCTATATATCATAATTAAGCCTCCTCTCTCTCTTCTTTGTTTCAAAGTTGGATGGTTTAGTTTTTCTAGTCTCATTTTGTATGTCTCTCCACTTAAGTTTGGGATCATCTTTGTTGCTGTTCTTTGTATCCTCTATAGTTTCCTGATGTGTTTCTTGAGACTTGGTGACCATACTACAGCTGCATATTCCAATTTCAGACGAATCATTGTTACAGTTATTTTCCTCATCATTTCCTCATCCAAGTATGCAAATGCATTTTTTGTATTCCTCAGCAAATTCATTGTTTCCCCAACAGTCTTGTTTATATGGTAATCAGGTGTTGTGTGTGTGTGTGTGTGTGTGTGTGTGTGTGTAGAGGGAGACCAGAATTGGACTGCACCAAACTCTGATGGGTGAAAGGTTGAAGTGTACCAAACAATTTGAAACATTCTGTATTTTCCCTGTCTTTTCTTTGTACATCTATTTGTTTTATTTACTTTGTACTAAGGGTTTGAGGTTGAATATTTAATAAGATTTTTTGTAATTTGGGTATTGAACTTTTTGCAGTGGCACCTTTACGAGCTTCTTACCGTGGTGACTTGCCTGTCTTACTCAAATTTCTGCTGGCTTTTAGATTTTACTTATTCTCAGCTACTGAGAAAGGATGTAGGGATGAGTATTGATATAGAGTAACTCAAGAATCAATAATGATCGTACTACATGTACAATGACTGAGCTGTAGGTCAGCAGATCATGCAGTGGGGCTTGATTGCCCTGATGCATTGTCTCCCCCTCGTCCTCCCCCACGCAAGAAAAAGCAACCCAGCATCTCCTCTGAGTACTGCCACAAGTCAGGTAATGCGAACTTATCAAAGGAATGGACAGTGAGTTTCTCTCTTTGACCAATTTTTGTTTCATACTGATGCAGACTGATATGATTGCCTTTACTGAAAATGCTTCTGACCATGTTGAAATTTATTTTTTGGCAAGCTATTTTAAAGCGAGGTGCTGTCGTGCTGAAAAGTTCACTTCTTAGGTTGTGCTTGCACTGCCTCTCTGAGAACTTGTATTTATATGAAAAGTGTAGAAGAAATAAATCTCATCTTCAAATTTAAATGGCTTGGTGGTTTAGTAGTGCACTCGCTCACAATTGAGAGGTGCCAAGTTTAGATCCAAAGTCAAGTATATTTTGTCTTCTTTCATACTGTAGTCTCTGATCACTTAATAATGAAAAGGCACAAGATGGGCCAATGAGTTGTGACCTTACTTTTTGACCAGGATTGGAAGGCTAGCAGTTCTACCCTCTTGTGTATGTATGTTTTGAGTTTCAAAATGTATGCTTCCTTCAAAGAGTTCATAAATGTTTTATGCCACACCATGAGGAATAAACAAAGCCAGGTATGAGAAAAAAGAAAATGAGATGTTGAGTTACTGATTGACTTATCTTATGATGTCTCACTGTGTATCTTTGCATCTTTGCCAGCAGTTTTTACAGTGACACTTCAGTAGTTCCATCTATCTATACAAATGTGTCATTATACCATGGTGGCATCACTGCAAAGGGAGATTTCCAAGACATGGATTTTAAGTCTAGTTCTCAGTCAGTTTAAAGTTTAATATATTTAATGAACAATGGTGCTTACACAGTGATTTGCAGCTTGTGTATTATAATACATTATTATTAAAAAGAGAAATTGGAAAACATTTATAAAGTGCACCCTTCTGCATGAGGGATGCTTTTTTTGTATGTGAATGATTAGAGAGTAGTTATACAGTGTGTGTGTAGGGGGAGCAAGCCAGCCCATCCCCCAAGAGAGAGTGGTGATGATGGTAATGGTGACTGGAGGAGAGGAGTCTGTGTGAAGATGAATTCCCTCTAACATAACTCATGTCTCAGAATTTTGTTTTCTGTCTTTCTTTAACAATATCTCACTTTTTCTTAAGTTTGCAGTCATGTCCTCATATCCAGACAGTTATGTACTATTGCACAATTGTATTTGCAGCATACAAGATTTAAGCTAACCTCATATTACTCTGTTCCCATGTCTGCTTTTGTCCATCTTTATATCACTTTTACTTCTTATGCTTTCCAAATGTCATTGTGTGTATGTGTGTGCGAATTTGCCCTTCATCATACCTCATCTCGTATAGGTCATACAGTACTGTACTGGCATGACAACATCAGCAGACACCATATAAATCTTACCTATTAAGGCAACTGGCTATGTAAGACAACCACAAATGTTGAAGAAAAAAGAATTAAAACTATCTATGCATTATAGACCACCCAGAATAGTGATCCATTTGTATAATAGAAATAAGAACTCAGCAATCTTGTGTGATTGTGCAGGCAAAGCTGGCCTTATATTAGCATTAACCAAACTCAGCACAGGTGTTCAAAGATGGCTCCCCAGGCTGTTTAGTACTCTAATGATGCATCAACTAATG
Source organism: Scylla paramamosain (assembly GCF_035594125.1). NCBI lineage: Eukaryota > Metazoa > Arthropoda > Malacostraca > Decapoda > Portunidae > Scylla > Scylla paramamosain. The sequence continues at coordinate 2,562,341 of NC_087160.1, forward strand.
TTCCTCTTAATTATCTTTCATAACTGTCTACCAGGACATCTGTATGCCATGACTTTTCTCAGCATAAAAAAAAATATGCTGCTCTACTCACACATTACTAAATGCACACTCCTGCCTCCGGTGGTGTGCTGGTGGCATAAGCTGATGCTAAAAATGATGGTAATCTTGAATTTTTGTTGGATATTCTTTGAAGTATATGCTCCGGAATTAGTGAATACAAAAGTGACAACACAGACATTTGCAAGTGAAACATAAAAGGACAAAAATGTAGAATCTGAAATGGTTGTTTGGGGAATGCTTGTGGTATGAGTAGGATAGGTGTTGAATGCAATAAAAGTGTGTATAGAGGATTTGTTATGGCTAATACAGTTTCTTCAGATTATTGGGTTACATAGAACATATAGAAAGAAATTTAAATGATAGGAAAGATACATGAGGACTAAATTATACTGTTGCGAAAGGAAGGCTTTCTGCAGAATGATAATACAATACTGGGATGATAAAGAGAAAGGTGAAGAACATCAGAGTAAAATGTTTGTGTAGGAATAAATAGAGATTAGTGTCATGACTATCATGTGAGGGAGTTCCAAGAAGCTGCTGTCAGATTCGATAGTGCTGTCGTGTCTTGTGTGATGCAACACCCAAACTAGTGGAATGATGGAGACCAATTTGATTCCTTCTTGTTCAGCAGTAATTGGGTGTTCATTATTTGAATAAGTTTTGATTTAAATTTTCAGCATGAATGTTAATATTGTAAGCCAATCTCCTCTTACCTGGTGTATCAAACAAAGTTTATGGTATTACATGTAAACTTTTCATCACAATAGCACATGCAGCTTTATTTTTGTTTGGTGTTTTATTAACCGTACACCAGGAAGGTGTGTAGGTATTAAAAAGACCAGGAACTGTCAAGTTTGTCTGGGTCTTCTGCAAGTCAGACTTCACTGTGTTACACAAGCTATTGTTTTGCTAAACTACTTTTCCTGAGTGAATATGCTCAATGCTGTAACCCCATATGGTCATACCTAATAACATTGTTGCTTCAAACCATTCTACCTAACAATGTGTGTACCCTTTTATGATCTTTTTAACAAATCTTGTATTTGTAGTTGTCAAGCATTATGAGAAAACTAAGATGTGACACTTAACAAGTTTGGGACATCTCATGGCAGGCAACTGTGTTTGGTGACCACTAATGAGTGATAGTTTTGGCAGAATATGCCTAGAGAATATGAAATTCTTTTATCTGAATGAGTGGTTGTGAATTTTGTAAGGTAAAACACTTTTGAGACCTGTTTACAGTTAAAGCTTGAACAGTTAAACTGTGTCCATCTGTGTATTGCATTTTATTCAGTAAACATCACATAGGTGCAGAAATGGAATAGAGATTCAATTGTAACCATGTACATCAGCCATAAGCTAGATCTATACATCATTAAGTTCATCTTGTGTATCCACGGCTTGGTTGGCAAGAGAGTCATGGATAGTAAAGCACTGAGGTCTTTTGTGCTTACAAAAGCTGGTATGCTATGCATCTACTGCAGACAAGTTGTTTCTGACAATTAAGGCATCAAGAGATCCACAACTTTATCTCAGGCCATCACTGGGATGTCAGAACTCTACAAATAAAGTAGTTCTTGCTTGAGCTTGACTGGAATGATCCTGTGATGTCTCTCATGTAGGGTAGCTTATGACCTCAAATGCTGCAGCCTGGTTCCTTTCTGGTATCATTCTGGGATAACAAATTAGGGGCAGTATCTTTTACATCTTATAAAGACACAAACATATGAACACAGCTCATAAACTATTTTAATCCAACAGATGATGAATTAAACACATTATCTTGAAAGTGTAAGGAATGGGTGTAGATGAGGTAGTGTTGTCTTATTTTTATAGTTGTGACTTACATCCATGGAAATTAGTTGTCTGAGAGGGGCAAGCAGAGTGACAAGATGGGAGGATGAGAGCAATGAAAGTATAGAGAAAATGCAATATGCCACAGTGGAGTGACTGAATTGGTGAAAATCACACTGAGATGATGTGGCTACATCAAGAGGATGAAGAATGAAGTGTTTGTAAAAACAAGTGGATGCAAGTGAAATTATAAGAGAGGAAGTCCACTTGGAAGGTGGAAGGATAAGGTAAATGACTACATGTGTGAAAAGTTGTTAGTGGAGGCAGAATGCTTGAATGAACAGGAAGGGGGTGCTTTGGTAGGGAGAGGTAGAGTTGCTTCTGCCATGGCCTTCCTTTTGGGATGCACCCTATGAGGGAACAAGGCATCAGAGAGGTAAATAGAGGGAATTGAGACCACTTGCAGAGAATTTCTTCATACAGCTATTTAATGTTTATTTCAGGCACCTTGGATTTGGAAGAATGGGCTCAGTTCCTTCACATTAAAGACAAAGTCTTTACCGACTTCACTGAAGTTCGGAAAGAAATTGAGCGGGAAACAAGCCGAGTGGCTGGAGACAACAAGGGAATATGCAGCGAGCCAATACGTCTCAAGATCTACTCTGATAAAGTTGTCAATTTAACTGTAGTGGATCTGCCAGGATTAACAAAGGCAAGTAGTTTACAACGTGCATGTGTTATCTAAGTTAACTTAGCTGGACATACTACTACAGCTAAGTGTCTTTATAGATCCTGTTGTGGCCAGTAGAACTATGAAAAATGCATTGCCAACTCCACGAGTGAAGAAATCGGTATTGATTTTGTGTTATTCCAAGCTGTCACTGTTAAGCAAATCTACAAGCATTTTGTTAAAAAATAGAAAGATTCATCTTATTGAAAATCTCATGCTTCTTTGATTGGATGAATGAATAAGTAATTTTCGTTTCCTGGTTAACCCTTTGCATTACTTTTGGTGTTTTATTCATTGCTTCATAACATAAATCAATAGTCTAGCTTTCTTGCCTTGTTTAGAGTTCCTTCAACACAAGGAGGCTAGGAAGACTGGTACAGTACTTTTCATGTTGCAGGGTTTGATTTCATTATCTTTTTACTTATTCATGGTTTTCGACAGGAGAATAATTTCTATTTTCATTGTAATCTTTTTCCTTTCCTTATTTGTATTCTGGACACTCTGTTCATATGTATATATTAATTTATTTATTTCTGTCTGTCCATATACCAGGCTAGCAAATCTTTATAGTGTCTCAGACAAAGCACCACACACTCATATATGCGTCATTCATACTCTTTGTCCCATCGGCTCCTGGTGGAAAGGGATAATCTCATGGTCAACCTTGCTGCACCCCAGGAGCTTAGGCATAACATAGCTGGCCTTATAATTTCACAGCAAGGCTTATTTATTTATTTATTTATTTATTTATTTATTTATTTGTTTGTTTATTTATTTATCTATCTATCTATCTATCTATTTATTTATTTATTATTTTATTTATTTATTTCATTTTTTTTTTTTATATATATATGCATATTTATTATTTTTTTTCTTTTTTTTATTTATTTATTTTTATTTTATTTTTTTCTTTTTATCCTATTTGTGTGTGAATGTTCACATGCTGTGTATGAAGAGGATTTGAATTCAGTCATACAATGCCATGCTATTGTATTGCTCATGCTTTTTATTTGCTATTATTAGTTTGTGTTCCTTTCAGTTAGTGAGTGGAAATAATGTCATTCTCTATTATGCAGGTGCCAGTTGGGGACCAGCCTGAAGACATAGAATTGCAGATCCGTGACCTCCTCCTCTATTACATCAGCAACCCAAACTCCATCATTCTGGCTGTGTCCTCTGCTAACATGGACATGGCAACTTCAGAGAGCCTTAAGATGGCCAAGGAGGTGGATCCCGACGGCCGACGAACACTGGCAGTCATCACCAAGCTGGATCTGATGGATGCTGGTGAGTCAGAAAACTATCTGTAAGTGCTGAGCTTTGGCTGACCTGTACTCATGCCTGGCTGGGATCTAGGTTTCAAGATATTTATCCTCCAATTTTTTATGACACTTTTTGACCTTTCTTTTGGGACCAGCCCTTTTTTTTATCCCTTGGGCAGTACCCCTCTTACATAAAAAAAAATTGTAAAAAAAAAAGTGTCTATTCTTCCTTTACTTCTTAGTAGCAACATAAAACTTCCTACATGGTTATTGAAGCATCCCTAAACCTTCAGTAAATCAACTTGAAATGTACATGTTGGGTCAGACTGATCATTTTTGGTATTGCGATACATGTTCTTGTTGTGGTAGCCAGGTACTGTGAAGGTAGCCTCAGCAGTCCACAATACCTGTCACCTGCTGGTCACATCTCCCTGCACATATTTCACAGCAGAAGTGACAATGCTCCTGGCAGTGAGGGGTTCCCTTTGGGCTCAGCTCCTGTGGGACGGAAGACAGTATTCTGAAGCACTTCTGTGCCATATGTTCAGTACTTTCAAAAGGCTTTACTTGAAATTATGCAGATTTTTCAGGGTGTTTTTATGGTTTTAGCGACAGATCAACAAGATTTCTACATTATTGAGAACCCGGCTAATCATCTTTGTGGCCTTTGAGAATAGTCATGATGAGAGAGCAAAGCACTTCAGAATATGGGCCTGAAGGTCATCATGAAGACATAGTCACCACACTCCTTACAGATACATTTTCCAATGAATAGGGATTGTTTCCTGGATTATTGTGCTAATATCGGAACACCATCTATGTGACATTTGACGATAGGCACATTGCAAACTGAAGTCTTACAGCTTTATCCAAGTTTCTTTTGTTCTTTCCCTTCATGGCAAAATTGATGCATTCACTTTCACAGATCTCTAACTGGTGGCCCCTGTGGCTTAAGTAGACTTGATGGCAGCTGTAGTATGTTCCCTCCCTAAGTCTGTGCTTCCCATAATGAAGATCAGTAAAAATTAAATGATCCTTATGAATCAAACTTAGTGGTGGGAAGTGATGCAAAGCTTCAAAATATATTACTTATATCTGACAACTGTCAAATGCCTTCATAATCTACCTGAAGCTGCAGCTGACCAGCCAGGCATGTATGAAATGCAACAAATGCACTTGCATCACTGCCAAGAGAAATGAAGTTTCACATCAGATGAACATTTCAGGATGCTGCAGTGTTTTGATTTAGTGGGTAGTGTGTAAATACTGAGTAGAGGATGTGGGATTGCATAATATTTGTGGTTATTAGCCAGTGACTGAAATGTGATACAAATCACCTTTACTTAGAGAAATTATCTGTTTCTATTATATTATTCATTTATTTATTTATTTTATTCATTTATTTATTTTTCTCTCTCTCTCTCTCTCTCTCTCTCTCTCTCTCTCTCTCTCTCTCTCTCTCTCTCTCTCTCTCTCTCTCTCTCTCTCTCTCTCTCTCTCTCTCTCTCTCTCTCTCTCTCTCTCTCTCTCTCTCTCTCTCTCTCTCTCTCTCTCTCTCTTTAATAGGGACTGATGCAATTGACATCCTGTGTGGTCGAGTCATTCCTGTGAAATTGGGAATCATTGGAGTGGTGAACAGGTCTCAACAAGACATCATTGACAGCAAGGTAAGGTAACTGTGTAAGCTCACCATCTGATTGATAAGATATATGACAGCTTGAGAAAATTGAACTGATTTTTCACTTTGATTTCTGTATATCCAGTCAGATTTTGTTAAATGTACCTATTAGTCTTCATGTTCAGTCTGTTTTCTCTCTCTCTCTCTCTCTCTCTCTCTCTCTCTCTCTCTCTCTCTCTCTCTCTCTCTCTCTCTCTCTCTCTCTCTCTCTCTCTCTCTCTCTCTCTCTCTCTCTCTCTCTCTCTCTCTCTCTCTCTCATAGATTAACTTTTCTTCCCTTCATTGTCCACAGACCTGTTAACAAATTATTTTAAATATAAGAATCTGTTGATGTATTTTCTTTCTCAGTCCATAAAGGAGGCGCTGGCAGATGAGGCAGCATTCCTACAACGAAGATACCCAACCCTGGCTAACCGTAATGGCACGCCCTATCTTGCCAAGACTCTCAACAGACTCCTCATGCACCACATTCGAGACTGCCTCCCAGAACTTAAGGTCTGCATTTGTTATTCATTTGCTGTTTTGAAAATGTTGGTCAAGATTTATGCACTGAATAGTTTCCTAAAAAAAAAATAATAATAAGTTATCATTGTTGATAACATCTTTAACTTTGAATAAGTTTGAGCTGAGAGTTCTATTTATTTTATGCCATTTATATATATATATATATATATATATATATATATATATATATATATATATATATATATATATATATATATATATATATATATATATACACTTTTTTTGGTATTCAGCAATATCTATTTAAACCAGAGTTAATAACACTACTTTATATCTCCATTTAGACATAATCCATGTAAAATTTGTCTCATGATCAGTTTGAGTATTTCAAGTCTGTGAGAACATTGAAACTGGTTAGCTGTAAAGACCTGTTTGTTGCAGACACGGGTGACTATGATGATGTCCCAGTTCCAGTCCCTGCTCAGCAGCTATGGGGATGATGTACAAGACAAGGCCCAGACTCTCCTTCAGATCATCACAAAGTTCAATGCTGCTTACTGCCAGACCATTGAAGGCACTGCCAGAAATATTGAAACCACAGAACTGTAAGTGTAATCTTTAGCAAATCAGACAGTTACTTTCTTGTTGTTTGAAATGTGCTACTCTAAAGAAAGACTTAACTGAAATTTCCTACATTCTGTACACATATGGTAAAAGAAGTTGATCTTCCTAGGCATGCCATAATTTCTCCAGTAAAACTAAGAACTAGCATTGTAGTACCCTCCCGTATGAACAAAATTTTATGTCTTTGAAGCTTAAAGAGGAAATAGAGAAAGAGAGGGTGTGTGGCAGCAGTGTCACAGCTGCTGCTGCTGCCACTTCCAAGACCACAGAAAATCATTATGTGTCTTTGAGCCAATTAGTGATTGGTAAAGGAAGAAAGGAAATTGATATTTCTGAGAAAACAGAGTGTTGAAGGCTTTTTAGAGGCAAAATTGTGCTTTAAACTACAAAGGTGAGGAGTGCAGAGGTAGGCCTTTATGTAGTGGTTATAATGCTGTGGCTATGTAGTTACCTGTGCTACTCTTACTGGTGGAGGCTATGCATTCGTCTATGTATCTTTCACTTGTCTACCTGTCAGTCTTATGAAATATCTTGAAAGCAATCAGTGAATTTCAATGAAATTTTGAAGAAAGGTTGGTCTTAGGCTCATGAATCATTATTAGATTCCAAGGCAGATTCAGGATGTCTTTCTTCATCAAATTTTTCCTGGAATCTCATGGCTTAAGTTAATAGGAAATGTTTAGCACAATCCACACAAGTCTATGAGGAATGTGTGCCTGATTTCACTTGATTGTATGGCATTGGCAGGTGTATGCACTCAGGTTGCCTTCTAGTTGTTAGATATGTTTACTTGTAGCTATAATTGTCATAATCATCAGGCTGAACTGTAATGCACTTGTTTGAATGACTCAACAGCTGTGGTGGTGCCCGGATTTGCTACATTTTCCATGAGACTTTTGGTCGTACACTGGACTGTATCCACCCACTTGCTGGCCTGACACAGATGGATATTCTCACAGCCATACGTAATGCTACAGGGCCGAGACCTGCCTTGTTTGTACCTGAGGTAAAGCATTTTTTTTTTTTTTTTTTTTTTTTTTTTTTTTATACTTGATGAATTTTTTAAAAATGATGATCTAATAATATCTGCTTTGACTTTCTCAAATTATATTGATTACTTTTGGTGCTCCTCAGGTGTCCTTTGAACTGCTGGTGAAGAGACAGATCCGAAGATTAGAAGAGCCATCTCTCCGCTGTGTTGAGCTTGTTCATGAAGAAATGCAGAGAATCATTCAGTTTTGTGGAACTGAGGTAAGTAGGCAGGAGTGAGAGTGTGAGTTTAAGTGAGGGAAAGAGGAGGAAATTTTGTACTAAAAGATACCTGGTCACCTTATGTTTGCTTGTGCCAGATCTTTAAGGTTTATACGGTATTGAAGTGAAATTGAATGTCACCATGTTCTATGCAGGTCATTATTACACCTGTGTACCTGTTTCCAATTCTACTGGAAAAGCATTTTTTATGTGATATATATATATATATATATATATATATATATATATATATATATATATATATATATATATATATATATATATATGGGATCACATTTAACTTATTTCAAAGATTAAGTTAGTCTTAGCCTTTGTGTCTCTCCTCCATAAGTTAGTCTTATCCTTTGTGTCTCTCCTCCAAACATATAAAAACAAAGAAAATATTTATAGAAACTATAAATTGATAATAAATTTCAAAGATTAAATTACTGTCTTATCCTTTGTGTCTCTCCTCCAAACATATAAAAACAAAAGGAAATATTTATAGAAATCATAAATTAGTAATAAATGGCTGCTTTTCCTATATATATTTCTGTAGTTCATTTTGAAATGTTTGTTGTAAGAATGTTGTTAGAGATAAAATACACCTAGTGTAAATCCTAGAAAATATGCTCATTTTACTTCAGGTTCAGCAGGAGATGCTGCGCTTCCCCAAGCTGCATGAGAAGATTGTTGATGTGGTAACTCAGCTTCTGAGGAGACGCTTGCCACCCACCAATGACATGGTAGGATGATGTTCTTTACTTATTTGCTTTTATCTACATCTGTAAAATTGTGTGGATTTGTTTTGGCTCGTTATTTTAAAAATTGTGTGGGCTTCTGTTGGTTCTTTTATTTTGTTTTCATAAAAGGCTCAGTAGGGGATTATTGTAAATCTGAATCTACCAAAAAATATGCTAAGTATGAACATGTTTGATCTGACTGTTTTTAACAATAGCACTGGACTCATAATGCACTTTGTTTTGAACCCCTCCTGGACCTCACATAGAGAGTGGATACTCCTCTAGGCCACCTGGCTGGAGGCTCCTTGCTAAGCATAGGGGGTTAGTACAAGCTCATCTGTATTGATCAGCTTTGGAAATAGTTTGCACATACAGTGATGTGTGGGGAACAAGTACAGTACTCCAAGTTGTAAAACGTGTCTAGCTCAAAGAAAAGGAGTACATAGTTGTTTTCCTTACAATTATTTTTATTTTTCCTTTCATACTCGTATGTCTTGTATTTTATGATTCAAAGGTGTTTTTTTTAGTACACAAAGATTGCTAGTGTAGGTATCATTAATGGGTGTATAATGTAAAAACTGTTTCTCAACAATATATTTGCATGATAGGCGTGCCATGTAAGGCAAAATTATTTTAGATATCCATATGTTCCTTTTCAGTATTATCTTACAATATTTCTGCATGTTATGTTCCTTTTATATATATATATATATATATATATATATATATATATATATATATATATATATATATATATATATATATATATATATATATATATTGATTTTGCTGTAGGATCAGGAAAATTCAAATACATAAGTTTTGATGAATGACCTCAGCAGAGTCTTCATGGCTGTGCTGGTGCATGTGATTGGAGTAGCTGCTGCTGTACAAGATGCAGCAGTGTCTGGAGGAACCAATGGGAGTAACTTTAGCTCATGCTCTGCCACTCCAAATTTACCAAATTTTTCAATCTATGATGCAATTATTCATATTTTTAACGACCTTTCTGTATCTGGCTGACATTGCCTTACCATAGTGGCTGCTGAATGTGTGGCCAGGCCTCACATCTGCCAGTCACAGTATTTCTTATGTTCTCTCTGAGCATATTTTACCTACCTTATTTATTAAGGTACCCTTTTTTACTTGGGCACCTCATCAAACACCTTGTTACAGTTATATTATGCTGTAACCATTCCCTTTATCTGCTGCCTCATAGACTTCATTGTAAAAATGGGGAAAGTAACAACAAAATTCATATACCTGAACCTTAGCAAAGCTTTACTCGAGATCAGTAACCATAGGAAAGGTGTGATGAGTGGGATTGATGCTTCCCATCCAAGAATGATTGCGGCCAATCTTGCTACATACAGTTACTAGGACATTCCCAACATCCCATGGGCCCCACCAAGGTCTGGTACAGCTCACAAAGGTGCCACAAGTTCCTGGTGCAATGTGTGATATGTACATTATTTATTTGTTTGTTTATTTATTTATTTATTTATTTATTTATTCATTTATTTTTTTTTTTTTTTTCTTCTTCACGAAGGCAATAATATGAAAGTTATGAATTATTTTTTGAGTGATGAGTGGCTCGAGTTGATTCATTATTAGCATTTCAACGGGAGAATAGAAAAATAAATTGATAAACTCTTCATAAGTATTCTTGTATATTTTGTATATTAAACTTAAGTCTCTCTCTCTCTCTCTCTCTCTCTCTCTCTCTCTCTCTCTCTCTCTCTCTCTCTCTCTCTCTCTCTCTCTCTCTCTCTCTCTCTCTCTCTCTCTCTCTCTCTCTCTCTCTCTCATAGAGGAGTTTATCATTATCTTAATGGGAAACATATGCTATTCACTTTGAATTACTGGGTCCAAGGGCATGAATTAGCATTATTTTGGTTGGTTCTCCAGTATTTTTACAGTATTTTTTGTTAGCAAGGTACAGCAGCAGCGTGACTCGTTTGCACTAGCAAAGGGTTGAGAGTAATTGATAAAATTATCCCAAAATGATCATTTCTGAAAAACGTCAACATCACACATGTCCATTGAGGGAAACTGCTTGAGTCATGAATCCAGATGTCTTGAAATTAAATTTAAAAAATCGTGGTTTCTCTTCAATGACTACAAGATAACTTTATGGCAAATGCTTTATGTTATTAAATCGTGCAAAGTCTCCATAATGCAATACAGTGATATAAGATAAAAATAATATTTTTTTGTGACATGACTGCTCAGTGCACTCGGTGCTGTGTATCCGGGAATCCACTGCTGTATTTGGATGAATTCCAGAAATACCATTTTATGTCACTGAGACTAGAAACATTTTCTAGCATGTCTAAGAAGTATAGTATAAATGCAGACTAGATTTCTACTAACTAGTATTTTCTTTATATATTGATTTTGTGGTCCTTAAATTATATGAATGATTAGAAATTATCTATTCACTCATTAAAATAAAGACCATTATTTATAGACTGGTGACATAAAAGAAACATATTCAAAGAGGAGCTTTATGAGTGGTAACAAGTTGCAAGGAAAACAGCAAACTAGATCACTATTGCTGATGTTTAACCAATTATGAATTATATTTTGTTTATGGTTCAGTAAATTGTTTGATTGCATTCATCTACATAGGTTGAAAACTTGGTGGCCATCGAGTTGGCTTACATCAACACCAAACATCCAGACTTCCAAAGCAATGCCTCTCTGGTGTCGTCACTGCTGGGAGAGGAAGAGAAGGCACGCTCCATTCCTGTCCGGCGCAGCCATGGCAATGCACCCTCAACGTATGAACAAGAAATAAGGGAGCAGTCCAAGGTGAGGAGAGCCTTGTTGTTTTGAGGTGCATATATGAAAATATCAGTTATTGTGAGATGTGCTCTTTCTAACCTATATTATTACAGATTTACATGTTCATTTTGGTGCATATACTTTTCATTCATAGCAGGTAATGTATTCTGTAACTTTTAAGTGTCATTTGAAGCATTGCAGTAAAGAATTATAGAATTCATGGCAGGATGCTAGTGTAATTTTTGTTTCAGTTGTGAGTTGTCAGTTTGAATAGTAACACTGAGTTTTTCTGTTAAACATTTATTGGGAAGTATTCCCTTTTTTCTTTCTCCATAGACATGCCTTAATTTTCTTGTACAAGTTTTCCCTTACTCTGTATTTTATGTACATTCTTCATGAACATGTTCATATATCCCCTAGTACTTTTATATCTTTTTCACCTTGTTCTTTTATAAGACTTTGAATGCTACACATACATTTGATTCTTTTGCCACACTGTACCTCATCAGTACAAACTTTATCCCTCTTGGAACTAATATTTTCATCCTGTTTGATGATCATTGTATAGAATAACTTTCAGGTCATATTCATCCTAAAGTTTTCATGTGTACCAAGAAAACTTTTCCCTCCATGATGTGGACAATGACTTAAACTCCTTTGAGAGGGAAGTTTCAAGACACTTAACCTTTTTTTTTTTTTTTTTTTTTTTTTTTTTTTTTTTTTTTTTTCCTTTTCAATTAATCTTTAGGGACTGGCATTCTCAGTGAGCTTTTTTTTTTTTTTTTTTTTGCTGGTGCCCCTCTTACATGGGGCAAAAAAAATATGTCAAAAATTTGTTTCAACCTCCCAGACCCAGAGTTTGCAGAACATCCAGAGGTACGTGGGAGATCAACCCCTTCCCCGACCCATGGCACTGGAAGGCCACCCATCACAACCCACAAGCAAAGACCAGGCCAACACCCAGAACTGGTTCTCGTCTCTGATAGCTGGGCCCCGAGCAGAGCACACAGAGCCCAGCAAAGAACAGTCCCATGAGAACTCTCCCAACATGACTCCAACTCATCAGGTTAGGTCACTGACATCCTACTTCTATGTTTTGTCGGTTTGATTCATATTCATTTGCACTCAAAGCCCGTCGCAAGTGCATAGTAAGTTATTCCAGTTTCGACAGCATATTAACTACTACTTATGTTAACTTTATGAATATTACAACTTGAATAACTATTGATTCATCTGTTCTAAATTTATTCTAAACAAACTGACTAATTCTAAAACTCTTGTCTGCTGGTATGTGTGTGGGATCCTAGCTTTTGGCTGTGTCAGCATATGAGGCTTTCACTAATCCTTCTGAAGGTGTAGAGGTTTGTTATATCTTCTACCAGATAGTGATTTGTACTAGTCAAAGTTGAAATCCAGAGTATCATAGACTGAAAGAGATGCACCCACTAGCTGAAACTGGCTTTGATTTGCATTATGATTTTTGTGCATTATATCATTCTCTTTTGGTAGTGATGGCTTCCACTCAGATTATTTAGCAGGTCTAACATGAAATAGCTCAAGGGAAAAGTCTGACATTTTCTCAGCCTGAAACATTTATAGTTGGATGTGATTCCTGATTATTAACATTGTCTTGGTGACAAGAAGATAGACTCTTATGATTTAATAGTTTGTAGTATAATTTGTCATTGAATGTTTTAATTTTTTTCTGCCTGGCTCATGTAGAGGAAAGACCTTTTCAAAAACTCCTTCTGTTCACTATTGCAATATGGAAAGAAAAGTAGATTCAAAATACTCCAGCATACTTTTTTCAATTAGAAATAATGTACCCTTAATGTTATTCTGTTATTCTATACACCATAACTCTCACTTTTGCTCAGTAGATGTGACATTCTGTGTTTCTTAACTTAACTAATCCATTTGTTATACATATTTTAAATAAGTGTCATAGTCTGCCTCGTAGGTAAAGGCTTCACTTGCTGCATCAGTGCTCATGTATGATGAAGCTCCTTATCAAGCCCTGCATTTATTAACCTTTCTTTCAGTGCAGGTTGTAACAGGTATGATTTCTTGGATTTATAGTGAATTCATCTTCCTTATGCTGGAGATGTGTCATAAGATGTAGATTTTGAGGGAATTAACACTGATTTTTTTTATACAAGGTAATACCTTTATGGTTTAGTGCATCTTGTTATCAGCTAAACAATAGCATTTACTTGTTAGCCTACACCACACCAGCAGCTTATATGGAAAACAGTTATATGGAAAACATTTAAGACAGTATAACACTGGGCAAAATTCAATGAGCAATGAGCTTGAGCATTGAGCATACAGTACTTGCAGAACACTTGGTTTTCATGATTTGACTTGATTTTTGGGATTTTTGGCTCCCCATATGGTCAGGAAGCTGCTCATTGAAGAGTGACAATTAAATCTGTTTAACTCCTCAATGCATGAAGATTTAAACATGTACCTATATGTATTTATATATACATATTGTAGTAAATGATAATTCTAATATATGCTTATATGGTGTCAGCAACTTTGGTAAAATATTGTGCTTGTTTCTGTTTGGATGTTGACAGTTGCACTCAGGCATAAACCAAAGCCATGGCCATCACTGCACCCGCACTGATTGCATGTGCAAGAGTTCTGCAGAAGTTCAGTGGCATATATTCTATAATAGAATTAATAAGGAATTACAGCAATCACAACACGTTTTTCTCCTTACCCAGTCATCATAAGATGCTGAGTAATGCTATGACACAGCACACTTTGCTGCAGTACATAGAGTGGAGGTTGGTCAGGTGATGTGGTCAAAAGTTCCAAGACTGTTTCTACTGCAAACAAACAGAGCAGGTCTTAATCATACAAGCCCTGTAAGAGAAATCAATAACTTTCATGATTCCTACATGGCATCACCTGTGTTATACTAATTTTTATAAGCTTGTCTCTATGATTACTTCCATTATCCATATGAACCTGACAAGTTGAGCCAAGCAAACATCATATTGTGCATCTATATTGTGCATCTAATTTCACTGTAATGAGCTATGACATCAGAGAGAGAACTTTTCATGCAGGCAACCTGAACTGTGGCACAATGGAAATTGAGTGCTCCATCATGACAGTATGCCTACTCTTTGGAAACTTGCAGTAACTTTGCAGTTTTAAGTCACAGTAATGCATATCATCATCCCTCATCTTCCTCTTTCCAAGACGAAGTTCAGGGTCAAGGGTCTTCATTTTGACACCATGGAGGACTGACAGTGCAAAGTGCAGATGGTGCTTAACAGGTTTAAGGAATAAGAATTCAAACAAACATTTTAAACATGGCAGAAGCACTGAGAGGGGTGTATTGCTATATAAAGTGATTTCTCTATAGGGCATGGCAGCAAAATTGAAATTAGATAAATTTTTTTGGTCTCTTTTGTACTTGAAGACAACTGACATTGCTCACTACACATCAAACTATAGTGTCAGTGTGAGGATATCAGTAAACTTGCTGCCTAGCACATATTAGCCACTTGAGTTCATTGAATTCAGCCCAGTGTGACTCTTCTAGTCTTGGTCTTGATCATTGGCTCAGTAACAAGATTCATAGAAAGAATGTGTACGTGAACCCTGCCAGTGACTAGTAAAAAAATATGAAAATCTAGTCATAGAAAACATTAAGGTGAAAATATCTATGATCCCTTAGATGTCATGGTAATTTGATTATGGCTTCAATGATATTAAAGTCATTTGTGGTTACTGTAGGGGAACTGACGTATAGATGCATGTTATGCACTTAGCTACAACAGAGTATTAAAGCTTTGAATGCTTACTAGTTGCCAGGTTATATTTGCAAACATTACTTTGTGATAAACATGATTAATTTTTGCCCTACAAGAGAATAAACTTGATTCTAAATGCAGATGTATAGCATATGAGCTTCACTGCTTGGTAGCACAGAGTTGATGCAACTGCAGCTAAAGTCAGTAACATTATGCATAGGCAAAGCTTTGCTTCATACTTGCACCTTGCACAAAGAAATAAGATTTCAACAGCATCAAAATATGTTAAACATTATGTATTTATTACAATATTTTTTCCCCAATTTATCAGTGTATCCTCAAATATAAGACCTTACAAGCTAAAGAAGATTGAGCCTCCCACCACAGAATAGTTTCTCTCTCTCTCTCTCTCTCTCTCTCTCTCTCTCTCTCTCTCTCTCTCTCTCTCTCTCTCTCTCTCTCTCTCTCTCTCTCTCTCTCTCTCTCTCTCTCTCTCTCTCTCTCTCTCTCTCTCTCTCTCTCTCTCTTTCGGAAGTGTCTGTAACAAGATGCAAAGTGTTGACTCTTCAGCCATCATGATAGGGTTTGTAGCCATGAGAAGTGTCACCAGGCCAGCAAAGATGTCATTCCACTGAATGAACATTCTAATGTCTCTTTCAGCATGATCAGACAGACTTGTAATTGTTAGGAAATAATAGAATAAAGTGCATTGGGTAAATACGAAAGAAGTAGAACCATTTCTAAGTCATGGAATCATTTAACAGAAAACACATCAAGCTCAGAAGGAATGTGATCCTTTCTTATTGATGAGTTTTTTTTCCAGCCTTTCTATTGACAAACATGTTTTTTTTTTTTTAACACTGATATTTATTTGCCTTTTCTTTTTACAACAATCACTTGTACTATTGGTTAATTTCAGTAGTCTCCAGTATTTTTTTTTTTTTTTTTTTTTTTTTTTTTTTTTTTTTTTTTTTTTTGCTGCAGGCATGAACTGTGAATGTAAGGTGAAGAGGATAGAGGAGATGGGAATTAAGTGTTAGTAAACACTTTAATTGTGGGAGTGAATCATGGTAGTAATATCTTGACATGACAGTGAATCATAGGAGTAACACCTTGATGTGATAGTGAATTGTGGGAGTAACACCTTGATGTGATAGTGAATCATGGGAGTAACACCTTGACATGATAGTAAATTGTGGGAGTAACACCTTGACATTGTAGTGAATCATGGAAGTAACACCTTGACGTGATAGTGAACCGTGGGAGTACACCTTGACATTATAGTGAATTGTGGGAGTAACACCTTGACATGATAGTGAATTGTGGTAGTAACACCTTGACATGACAGTGAATTGTGGGGTAACACCTTGATTTGACAGTGAATTGTGGGAGTAACATCTTGACATTACATACTCCAAAATATTATAAAATGAATAACATGTTTGAATGTGAATGAAAGGCAAGTGTATGTTTTCATTTCATTTATTTTGAAGTGGTAAAATTTCCCCCACCAGTCTGAACTTATATATTTGCTTTGCTTTATTCTATCTGCCTCTCTATCACAGACACCACTCTGCATGTTTGGCAAATGGCTATTAGCATAAAATAATTATACATATTTCAGGTTTAACCAAATTATAACGTACTCTTGTTTGTAAGAATCTTGAATTTTATGTAAGCTTGCTTCCCCAAATTATAACAGGGTTTTATTTAAAGAATGTTGAACTTCATGCAGGTTCATTTCCTCTAAGAAAGACAGTGATATGATTATGCTGGAATCTTGCACAGTGAACTTTTGGCTCCACAGACCATGAGGTTGATTAATCATAGTTCATGATATCAAGGCTTCTAATGTACATACAAAGCTGATTGCTACCTGCCTAACTAGAATGCAGTTGAAAAGTAATAAGGAAGATGCTGCTAGCTTGGCATTGTAGAGGCTTCTGCTTATTAGTTCTCTCTCCTCCCTTCTTCTCCCTCATCTTCCCTGTGTGGGTGTGGTGTACAATGGCAGGCAGAGAAGTTGCCGCAGCTGCCCCCACCACCAGCTGAGGGTGGCATCCTGTCCCCACAGAAGCCAGTCAACCTGCTGCCCGAGGTGCCCATGCAGCAGTCACGCAAGCTCACTGAGAGGGAGACTAAGGATTGTGAGGTCATAGGTGAGTCCTAGAGCTCCTGACATGTGTTATGACTTAAAGTTCATGGAATTATTGTTTTAGAGCTGCTTATAATTATTTAGTATTTTGTGATTCAGTGGACTGTAGTGTATGTGCTTGTCAAGTGATTGTCATTAAAAAAACTTGAGACTTAATCATATAGGATGGATGGCAAACTATGTACAGCAGTTATAAGTCCTTACCTTGCATAAGATAGGTTACCTGTCATGGGCTGTGGTACCTTGTGTGCATTGTGTGGAGGAGACCCATAGAAGTTAGACTTCATTATGACAGTTTTGCAAGGTGAAGGAGTAATGACTATTGCAGTCACAGTGAATGATATAAAAAAAAACAATAATAATGGTAATCATACCTCCACAGAACGCCTCATCAAGTCCTATTTCTACATAGTGCGAAAGAGCATTCAGGATAAGGTGCCCAAGGCAGTGATGCACTTCTTGGTAAACCATGTGAAGGACAACCTGCAGTCAGAGCTGGTGAAGCACCTCTATCGCACTGATGAGATCGATACCTTCCTCTCAGAGTCACCAGAAATCGCCCAGCGCAGGAAGGAGGCAGCTGAGATGCTTAAGGTGGGGATTCTTTGTGCTGCTTTAGTCATGCTAGGCCAACTATGCCCTGATTAGAAAATACAGTAATGAGTGAATATATTGTCTTTTAATATTTAATTTTCTAATCATTATGTGAAATAGGGAAGAACACAGTAGTTCATCAAACTGCCAGTGTTGTGGAACCCTTCCTTGAGTACCAAATAATTTCCATATTTTCAGGCATTGCAGCATGCAAATGTTATCATCGGTGAAATTCGGGAAACCCACATGTGGTAGAGGCGCAGTGCACACAGAGGCCTTCACTTGTCAAGCATCTGTGTTACACAGCACAGGAATATTCATATACAACACCCCAGATAAATTAATGTATATCAGATGCAGTCTTTGAGTTTTCTATATTTGTTTATTTCTTACAACCATTCATTCTTAACTGGAGAGAATTTTATATTTTAAATCAAAGATTTTTTTATATGCTTTATGGAATTGAGAAGTAAAGTTCATGTCCTAGATCTCATGTGTTAACCTTTATGCAAAACTACAGACATGATTTTTACCATGATTCGTTTTAAAAACCCTGCCAACACATTTAAGTTTGATACATAAGATAACCAAATTATTCACACAAAGACATGTACATACAACCTGCTTGCTTATTTCACATGACTGCAGAACTACCACTTAATCCATAATACTGTTAGGTAACTCATTCGCCCAAGTAATGTGTAGGCAATCCTGTATCTTGATTCTTGTAAGTGCTGATGGTATATACTACTACATACATGTACATATTGGTCATATTTTTATGCACTTTAACTTTTGTCTCAAAAACTGTGTAAATAGTAGGTTAATTTCCCGTTTGTTAAATTGTTTTAGTACTAAGAACAAATATTATTACCAGGAACCATAAGTGAAGGAACTGACACCCTGACCTGTAGCCACCCACGATATTAGCGGCCCCTCAAGAACCCTTTAGGTGTGGTGGTCTGAAGTCTGAAGCAATAGATAAACTGGGGAAAAACAGCAGATGATTGCTTGGTTGAGGGAAATTGACACAGGAATTTTAAGGACTGATTAAAGGGATTTTGTATTTATGTATGCATGTATGTATGTGTGTAAGGTTGTATGGTAGTGGTTATTTTTTAAGAATATTTTTAGCTCACAACAGTTTTCTTCAGTCAAGCCATCAGTCGGCTAATTTCACATACGTACTTAGACAGGGGCTCTTTGTGGATATAGATAGTTAAAGTAAACCTTGATGTTTTCAGAGTCTAAAGTTGAATATATGATTAAAGTTTAAGGATGTATCTTTGTAATAGTGGTGTTTTCTTTGGTGACATAAGAGTGTATGCAATATGCTGCCAGCAGTGCTCAGGGGTGACATGGTTCCACTGCAATGAACAAAGTCTTCTTAAAAGTGTTGTATGTAAAGATAATCATGAAAGTGAAGACTCTTTAGTTCACTCTTCCCTGAGCTTCATCGAGTGCATGAAGCGACACAACTCTTCACTGTATAAAATAAAGGCTTCATTTCATAGAGTGTTTTGACTTGACTTTTGTTAAAAGTAAATTTAAAATGTGAATTATAAGTTAAGTTCACAGTAATGCTGTCAGAATCATTCACTGACTCAGGAAAGTAATAATTTTTCCTCTATTTTCAGCATTAAAGAGCATGACAATACTTGTCTGCTTGAAACAGTTGATGTATAATTTAGATAAGCACAGTATCTTGTCTTGAAGTATACTATCTACTTATGTAGATAGTATACTTTACTTGGCAGTTAACTGCAACAAGGAAGCAAAACTCAAAAGACTGTCTGTTGTTTTATATGATGTGAATGAGATTTATTTTGATCAGAAATGAGGTATGTTAATGTTCTACTTTTATCTATTACAGATCACTGAAATACATTTTTTTATAATGTGTGTATGATATAACAAAGCCTTCATGGATCAAGTATTGTCATGTCAGACATAATATAATGCAAGTCTGTGTTATTCAGTAGAATCTCAGAGATCTGCACTACACTGGCTGCAGGGTTGGAATGGAAATAGGACCATTTCCCTTGAAAATGGTATTATAATACAAACCAAGATGCTGCTACAACCACATGTGTATGAGATTGCCCAGCCTTATGTGGTTGTGAGGCGGTCTTGTGCCAAATTGCTCCTGGGTCAAAATTTCTCCTGGATGACGTAACTGTGCATGAGCACCATATCAAGGAGAGAACATCAAAACATCACCCAGGTATTTTATATATTTTGCATATTATCAACTTTTTTTAACTATTGTTTCATTGTATGTGTATACGTTAAGAGAGGAATGAAGCAAGTCAACAAGAGCAAGTGATAACAGAGCACCAAAACCCTGTGTGAGTGTATTATCAGCATTGGTATGGAGTTTTATTGACAAATTATTAATGCTTCATTGTCTGTAGAATATGTTACAATAGGAATGGAGCAAGTAAACAGTGGTAAGTATAACATATTTGGTACAGGTGTTTTTTTATTATTTCCTTGTTTCTTGCTCCATCATTCTAGACTCATTATTTTACAAGGAAGAGTGGGGAATGCCTAGATGTATAGTTATTGGGACTGAACATCAATGAAAGTAGATAGATCATTAAGGTTGTGTTAAGGTTGTCTCATGAAATATGTTTAAGAAAGTATATGACTGCCACATCAGACAGAATTGAATCACATCACACTGAATATAGATAAATGCATTTGAAATTCCCTTTCACTCTTTACTAGTAAGACTGTGATCAGCAAGCAAGCTTGTTACCACTGCCTACCTCTCTTTATTCTGCTGTTAGTACAACTGCTACTACAACTGTCTCATACAAGATGGCCAACACACACACACACACCTAGCAGCAAGTAGGTACAGGATGTAACCTGAGGGATTGTGGCCTCACTGTCCCAGTGTGTGGTGTGTGAGTGGTCTCAGTCCTACCCAGAGATTGGTCACTATGAGCTCTGAGCTCTTTTCTGTAGCATAACAGCTGGCTGGGTGACCAGCAGACGCCTGTAGGTGAATCACACACACACACACACACACACGTGTGTGTGTGTGTTACAAACTTGCTGAGTTTTTATTCTAGAGTGGTGGATATAATGCAAGAAAGAGATGAATGGGCAAATTGTGTTTATTTAGACCTGAAGAGGGCCTTTGATAAAGTGCCACACAAGAAATTGTTGTGGAAGTTGAAGCATAATGGTGGGCTAAGGGGGAGCCTGCTGAGATGGATGGAAAATTTCTTGACAGAGAAATGAGAACGGTGGTAAAAGATAAAAAATCATCATAGAGGGAAGTCATAAGTGGAGTATCCCAAGGCTTAGTACTTGCACCAATCATGTTTGCAGTTTATATAAATGATATGACAGAGTGTGAACAGCTACATGAGCTTTTTTGCAGATGATGCAAAGTTGCTGAAGAAAGTTGAGAGTGCAGAGGACTGTGGAACATTACAAGAAGACCTGAATAAGATATCAGAGTGGAGTTATAGATGGGAAATGGAATTTGATTTAAAGAAGTGTAAAGTAATAGAATCTAGAAAAAGTACAAGAAAAGTAAAAGGAAATTGTGTGTTGAATGGTGTAAGGTTGAGTGGAACAGAAGAGGAAAAGGATCTCGGTGTTACAGTGACTGGGAACCTGACCCTGGAGAAACACATTAGCAAAATTACAGGAGAAACCTATAACATGTTCAGAAGAATAAGGCAGGCCTTTGCATATATGGATGATGAGATAGTCAGGAAAATGATCGTGTCGCTGATAAGACCTAGACTAGAATATGCAGCAGTAGTGTGGTCGCCATACAAGAAAAAGGATATAAGGAAGTTGGAGAGAGTTCAGAGAGCAGCTACGAAGATGGTACCAAGTATCAGGGACTTGTCATATGAAGAGAGACTTACAAGGATACATCTACCAACGATGGAAAAGAGGAGAGAAAGGGGAGACTTGATTGCGATATATAAAACATATGAGGGAGTAGACTTAATGGACAGGAGCATTAGCATAAGTAGACATATGGACAGGAGCAACTTAATGGTCTGGGATACACAGGACACTAGAGGACATGGAAAGAGGCTAAAGAGGAGTGCTTGTAGAAGAGATGTCAAAAAGTATAGTTTCCCATATAGAAGTATTGATGTATGGAACAGTCTAGATGAGGAGGTAGTAAATGCAGAAAGTATACATGGATTCAAGGCTAAGTTGGATATTAAAAGATATGGAGATGGGACAGCACGAGCATAGCTCTTTTCCCATAAAGCATAACTAGGCAACTAGGTAGGTAAATACACACACACACACAAACCAATTTACTTTTTGTTTCTTTTGGTTTGGTCTCTCTCTCTCTCTCTCTCTCTCTCTCTCTCTCTCTCTCTCTCCTGTTGAATATAAGGACAAGGAGCAGAAAAGTTGTTTACACTGTTTTACCAGTGTTGTTTGCATTGTTTGTTTGATTTGTTGACTTACATAGCATATGAACAAAGAATCAGCTGTATATGACTGCTGTTTACCTGTCTCCCTTATTAAATCACATCTCACCTTTCCCACTAGCACATCCTCTGTCTCACTGTCAGTTAGGGGGGCACTGCATTCCTGCAACTGTCCCTGACTGGCCAGCTGATGCCCCTTGATGTCTACAGGGCCGTGGTGAGGAAGGCAAGGACTCAAGGTAAACTGTTTGCTACCTTGTTTACACCTTCATATGTTCTCATTATTATTTGACTTCTAATCTTTCAAAAATTTCTGAGCAAAGTTAGTACCATTCATTGCCTCAAAAACTCCATCAAATGAACAAAGCCTTCCAGACAACCATCCCCTCTTTTTCAGTGACACTCAACTGTCCCCCTCTTCCATACTAAACAGCCTTGGTCTGTCCTTTACTTATAATCTAAACAGCAAACTTCACATCTCATCTCTTGCCAAAATAGCTTGTATGACATTAGGCATTTTGTCGTCCACCAGTTTTACTCAATACCCCCACACTCCCAACCTCCCTGGATGTTAACTCAGTACAGGGGCCTTATCCATCAACGTACCTCCCTTTCTCTCTGTCAATGAAGTATGCCTTGCATGTATCGTGGGAGAGGTTCCACTCGTGAAAATATTCAGTAAGGCTGCTACTGGGATAACCTGTAAACCATGTCTTGGTACTGTTTCATCTAGACAGGAACACACTTATATTATAACCTGTGCTAATTTCCTTCTTGTTTCTTGCACTGTAATATATATTTTCTAAATGTAATATATATTTTCCTTTAATCTTTTTAAGGTAGAATATGATACCTAGTTTTAAGTGAATGCATTGGCTGGCTGAAACCATCAGACATTGCCTACATAAAGCACGATGCATTCATCTGCAGGGATCATGTTGAAGATAAGCATGAAGGATATTCAAGAGATCTTGTGAAAAATGCAGTCTCAGTCCCTGCAGGTAAGGAGACTAAAGGCATATATTGTACATGCAGCACAAGGAAGTGTACAACAGCATTGCTGCACTTGCACTCAGTTAACTGGTATGTGTATTAAAACTTGCAGCATTTCATTTCATTATTTTAAGAAACTGCTATCACAAACTATACTACTAAATAATTCACAAGTACATGCTTCTTTGGACAATGAAGGGTCTGGTTGTGTATTTTCTTACACAGATGGAGTTGGTGGTGAGCACAGGATAAGAAATGAAAATTTAGATGAATTTAATAATTTATATTTTATTTTAGACTAATATGCACCATGAAAATAGAATAAAACTGATTGTGCTTCATGACAATGTAGTATTGGATACCCTCCAATGTAGACTCTGTTCAGTGCTGTAAGTAAACATTTCTGTGGCAAAGAAGCACAACAAAATTTACACACCATAGCAAAGGATTTGTAACAATTTTATTTCCAAAGAATGTGAACAAAATATAGTGAAAGCTTCTCAAGGCTGGCCATTTTGATTTTGTAACAATTTGATATCCAAAGAATGTGGACAAAATAGTGGAAGCTTTTCAAGGCTGGCCATTTTGCTACATGCAAATTATTTTTTGATGTTGGATTGTTTGCCAATTACAAGGATTTTGGGTCATACTTGCTAGTAAATCAAGCTTCCTTTTAGTATTTGTTGACTACTTACAATATGCTTACTTCACTTAATAGAACTAAGAAACTGACCATTACCATAGACAGTAGAGAGTTACACAAACAAAGGAATAACAGACATAGTAGCTACAGTGGAATGTTATGACAGGATATACAAGGCTTGTTCCTATCCTAAGTTTTACACGTCAAAACAAAGTTGATATTTTTGTAAATCTAACTTTTACATGTCAACCTAGAATAACAGTTTTCATGACAACTTGTGCCCTTATTTCTCTACTTCATAAAATTAATATATTTACTAAAAATCAACTGGTAAATAATTCCTCTTTAAACATTGGAAAAAGCAGGTACCATGAAATAAACATTCATTTAATGTTTTTATCTGTAAAATAGACATTTTAATAAGACATACTAACAGAATTTGACAATAACTTATCAACACATAAGTTATGCAATATCACATTCATATATCCAATAAGAACATGAATGATCCACATAGTAGAAGTTTCTTACTCTGAAGTTTTATATGTAAGTACACAAAGATACATTACCATTTAGACCCAATCTTGTCAAATACTGAATCTCCTCATTCCCAAAACCACTAAAAAGAACATCAGCATACAGTGATTTTCATCCTTATGTATGTACCTCATCAAAAATTTATTTGTCCTGTTTTATGTGCATTTGTTATATACTTCAGCTTTGAACGTCAAGAAACACATGCACAAGTTACAGAACTTGTCATAATACTTAACACTATGCTTATGACAGGTAAATGACAACTTGGATGGGAAGGGATGTAAAGTTTGACTTATGAAACTTTTGCAGAGGACCATCCCCAGTATCCTTTGGGTCCAAAGTTCTTTCCATAGCAGGCTGTCAAGAGAGGAAAAAGAACCATTATATTTCAGGAAAAGTATGTAGATGCAATATCACATTTTTAAAGATAGATCAATCTAGGCTGTACCTAATAGCTCTCATCAGGTTTTACTGTAAGATTTTAATTACTGGCAGTGTGGTGGTTAAGCGTGCTCAGCTCACACCCTAATTTATAGAAATGTTTTTTTTATTTATATAGAATTTCAGCAATTTCTAATAAATAAATAGTGCTCATGATATACATGTTTTATATTAAGAAAGAAACTAAGTGTGACAGTCATCTGATGAATCTTGTACACTCTTTCCAGGAGACCTCCAATTCCTGAAAAAAAAAAACACCTACACCAATCTAGATCTTCCTCCTGGATGAATACTCACGATTGCAGTAGATGTCCTGCTCTCGCTCCCGAACAGAGTTGGAATCAAGACACTTGTGACATTCACGACAGTTGAAGCAAGCCTTGTGCCAGGCTCCCCCAGCAGCCATCTTACGCTCTGCCATAAACACTTGCTTTGCTGTAAGTCAAAATACAGAGTTATTTTGCATGGTTTCACTGAATTATTCAACATCTATCTTTTGTCAATATTTCCTAATGCAGTATTCCTTCCTTCTCATTAGAGGGCAGTTAATGTTTACTGACAATGAGGCTCCAGCATGTAATGGTACTTACTGGCCACTGATGAAGAGTTAGTGCACTCATATCTTAATCAAGAGGTTCTGCATTTGAATCGAAGACTAGGCAGAGAAAAATTTGTTAAACTCTAAACTCTCCCCTGTATCCCCTTGGCAGTGAACAGGTACAGGACAAAGGTCAAGAAGTTCTATACCTTAGCAACCACATGAGTGAAACACTAGATATCCTTCATGATTCCTGGGGCTGCCAGACAGATACAGGGGGCCCTTGACTTACATCAAAGTTCCATTCCTACACATTATGTGATTTTCACTGTAAATCAGAACTCATAAGTACCAAATTTGCTGGTGCATTAGATGCACTTTTTCCCTATAAAAAGTATATAATAATTATCGTGCATCTAATGCAATTGTAGTCCAGACATCTAGTGTGAGGCAGTAGTACACTAAGTACAAATATTGTTACTAATAATATTACTACTAATAAAATTCTCTCTCTCTCTCTCTCTCTCTCTCTCTCTCTCTCTCTCTCTCTCTCAGATAAGGGTGAGGGGAGGTTGACAGAGAGGGCTAGAGGTTTAAGACAACATGGAAGAGGAAGGAAGAGGAAAGGAAAAAGAGGAAGGGAAATAAACATGGAAGCAGAGTACATAGAGCACATAAATGGAGGAAAAGTGAAGGAGAAAGATGGGAGGATGGGGAGAAAGTAGAAAGAATAAATATAAGCAGCAAGGATGAGGAGTGAGTGAAGAATTAGAGGGAGAGAGGAAGTATTGAGAAATAGGTATTCTCTTTTCCTCTCCTGCACTCCTTTCCATTTTCCTAAATCCATTCCCTTCACATTTATGCTCCTTCCATCCATTTTCATTGTCATTCCATCTCATTCTATTCTGAAATTCTCAGTATTGATGTGTGTATGTGTGAGAGAGAGAGAGAGAGAGAGAGAGAGAGAGAGAGAGAGAAGAGAGAGAGAGAGAGAGAGAGAGAGAGAGAGAGAGAGAGAGAGAGAGAGAGAGAGAGAGAGAGAGAGAGAGAGAGAGAGAGAGTTACTAAATAGAATGACATGGAATAACAAATAACAATGAAAATGGATGGAAGAAGTATAAATGTGAGGGAACAGATGGAGGAAAATGGAAAGGAGTGCAGGAGGGGAAAAGAAAATACCTATTTCTTAATACTTCTTCTCACCCTCTTTAATTCTTCACTCACTCCTCATCCTTGCTGCTTATATGTATTCTTTCTACTTTCTCCCCATCCTCCCATCTTTCTCCTTCACCTTTCCTCCATTTCCATCCTCTATGTACTCTCCTTCCATGGTTATTTCTCTTCCTCCTTTTTTTCCTTTCCTCTTCCTTCCTCTTCCATGTTGTCTTAAACCTCCGACTCTCTGTCTCACCTCCCGTCACCCTTATCAGAGAGAGAGAGAGAGAGAGAGAGAGAGAGAGAGAGAGAGAGAGAGAGAGAGAGACTTTGTTTGCATTCACCAGTGTACAACTGCTGTCTTCCTCATATAGCCTCATACAGCACCACATGGTGACACAACCACAAAATGCTGTAGGTCAAGGACATCGTAAACTAAGGACCCCCCTGTACTGGATTGTAGGAGCTCATGTCATGCCTCCAACACTTTGCTTCACCTTCTCAAGGTTCATGATCCTTATGTGCAATCAGAACCAGGACATGCATGCACCACATCTGGCAATGCCAATTACCCACCTCTCATCACAGGGAATAATTGAATGTACTTACAACATCTGACACAGTAGTCTGCTCCACCCCACTTGGGCCGAACCGGCTTGGTTGTTGGAGCAGGTTCCTTCAAGGGAGCTATGTAAGCCTCCATGGTGGCTGGAATGTTGGATCTTGGAGGGCCATTCTGTAACATTACAATGTGTTGTGTGATATTTACCTTATTGTAGAAAACAGCTTGTATTGGTTCTAGCTCCATGTTCCTCTGTGCATACCTGCGCTGGCTTCTGATAGGTCCCTATATCATTCCTATGCTTTGTAAAACACTTCTTTCCTAAATTTTTGCTAACATTTTCCATGATAATTTCCTATAAGGGAGTTAGTAGTAGACACAAAGTGGCATGCATTACTTTAGCGGTGAAACACGTACATGGATGAGGAATCCTCAGTTCCCCGACTCAGTTCCTTTTAACCAGCTTCTGCTTCTATAATATAAAGAATTCAGTGGCATAGGAATGTTCTTTCCTATGTACAGCAGTTTACTACTGTCCTGCAAAACCTATGGCCATCCCCATGAGGCAAATTTGTATGATCTGGCCCCAGTCTTAACTTTTCAACATTTGTAGATTTCCCCCCCCCATGTCATGAAACTTCTTGCAAAGGAATTTTCAACTCATCACTCCTAAAATTCACAATTAATTAACCTGGGTCATCACATAGTAACTATGGTCTGATCATTTTATCCTGAGCATTTGGGCATTGTCCTTTCTGGAGATTTCCCAGCCTCCAGCTCTGCCAAACTTATACCAACATACACCCTTCATGTCAGGTACTTACTACTTCAAAATTAAAACAAGCTGTAGTATTACACTGTAATCCTCTTAAAAGCTGATGTTGTATATGTTTATTTATTTATTTTTTTTTAGTTTTAACTGCATTTTTTTGCAAAACCACAATATTTGGCAGCATTTCCTCCCAGTGTTGTCATGTCTCTCTGTCAGGTCACACTGTCAGAGCGACTGTGTCAATCCATTGGTCACTTCCTCTCATGTTATGAGAGAGAGAGAGAGAGAGAGAGAGAGAGAGAGAGAGAGAGAGAGAGAGAGAGAGAGAGAGAGAGAGAGAGAGAGAGAGAGAGAGAGAGAGAGAGAGAGAGAGAGAGAGAGAGAGAGAGAGAGAATCACTGACACAGGCTCTAATCTGATAATTTGCCTAGTACAAGGTTTGGCAGCTTCACAGACCGGGAAATCCTCAGAAAAGACAATGCCTAAATGCTCAGGATAAAATGGTCAGACCATAAGCATCAGCTATACTGTAATTTTACATATACTCATATTTACACTTACATAAAAATTTTAGTTTACTGTTTGCAACTTATTTTTTCATCTACTCAAGGCTCATAACAATCCCCTAGCACATATAGGTGTGCTCAGAACAGGTAATGCACCACATTCTGGGTATCATGCTATAAATGTAAAAAGTAGACCAATATTTCACTCAATAAGGAGCTGAACACGTCACTTATAATGTTATAAATCACAAGTGCAATTTCATTAAATTTAAGACTCAAAATTCATTTGTGGCAAATTGTGTGTTGGCAGGCAAAAGAATGAGTGAGACAAAGGCAGGACCCAAACAGGAGCAGACTGGGGTTGTAAACAAAGGACAATCCTGAAATTTTTTTTATAAAATTTCATTAAAGAGAGGAATATTTCACATATCAGATATCATAATACTGTACTTGTAATGTAGGGATACATGAAGTTAAGGACTTTACATCCACTTTAGACATTTCTAATTGACCAAGACTGCAGTTGAAAAACTAGCTGATGAAACACACACCTTCCAAGCCTTACATGAGACTATTCCTTAGGGACTGAGGGACATTCAGCAATTGACAATTACTGTCAATCATTAAATACCTTGAGTAAAGTTTATAGTAAATAAATGAACAGGTGCATGTGCACCACCACCAAAGCTGGATGTGATGCTAATGTCCTCAGATTCTTTACTCATCTCCCTAATGAACAAAATTGTCAGTGAGGCTAGACAAGGACACCAAAGCATGGCACTGTCAGCCCATCAATTTTAACAACTGACTGGTTATTGGTCACTCACTCTCTACAGGTCAATTTTGAATCTTTAACTTTGTGCTCTCACTCCAATGTTTGAAGTGCAGTGCTGCATTACCTGTTGACTGACATGCAGACCTACTTTCTGATATTTGATGATAATTATGAGAACTGTCCATTTTGTGTCTTTATTTACAACCACAGCCTATCTTTTCAGCTTGTTGGCAGCCTTTACCTTTTATCTTGCAACACAAAACTTGCAACTAGTGAATTTTTAACTTACAATGCAACAACAAATGCAGCACTGTTTTTTATGTTCAGTGAAATACTTTAAATAGTATGGATCTAGGTTGAGGTGCAACACCTGGTGCTGAGTATACTTGTGCTTAACAAAGTCTTGAGCTAAAAATGAAATTGGCCAGTCAAGAAGTTCCCAACAGCACTTTTCAGTAAAGCTAGGGACTGCTGCTTCTATTTATTGCAATGGATAATCTGCTCCTTTCAGACATTAGTTCATTACAGGTGAGACCATAAATAGTGGCAAGTGCTGCAAAGTGCAGCAACATTTGATCAAGGTCATTTTGTCTCTACTGTCTGGCTGGTGAGAACAAATTTAAAAATATCGCTCAGATTCTGAGAAATTGTGCTTGCACTTACCCTGAACAACTTTCACCACCCACAACACACAGATCACTGACAGTTAATCTTCATAGCCTAGCTGACGGATCAATGAAAAAGTTGCCAAATAGGTAATTTTTTTAAATGTGTTCCTGCCAGTGAGAGTGTAGCTTGATCAAATGTTGTCATGCTTTGTGACACCTGCCACTATTTATGGTCTCGCCTGTAGATGTTTACAGAAAATTGTTGTTATTTGGGGCAACATGTGTCTCCGAGTCCCTCGCCTGCTGGGAGTGGCCTGCCTCTGGCCAGGAACACCTTCACTGAGGCAGCCCCATCTCATTCTGGACCATTGGGATGCACAGTCACATTGCAGAACAACTAGTGTCCAGCACCTAATAAGTTACCTCTGTCCCTATTTTTTTTGCATTATCAAACAGAAGTAAAAACTTATGGAGTGGAGACGCTCAAGCAAGGGATGGGTTGTCTCAAGCTGTTGTCCAATCACTGAAGGTGTTTCCTGCCCAAGAAAACCAACTCAGCCACAGGGTTTGCAGTAATATCTTGCCTCACAAACAAGATTCTGAATCTCTCCAGAGTTTGGGGTGAGGAAGCATCTGCCAGCTCTTGAATCAACCACACATCCTCCTTTTCCACACCCCAACCTATCTCCCTCCCCAACTCTCTCCTCTCTCTCTCTCTCTCTCCTCTCTCTCTTCTCTCTCTTCTCTCTCTTCTCTCTCTCTCTGTCTCTCTCTCTCTCCTCTCTCTCTCTCTCTCTCTCTCTCTCACTTGTATATATCAAATGTTAACCTGAGATGATCCAGCTAAGTAAAGAGGGAGTTGAGCTTATCAGTGTGGACACCAGGACAGAAGCAGCAGATTCAAACTCGAGTTTGAAACATGAACATATTAAGTTTTTACACCCTCTAGCAAACTCCAACCATCCCAATCTACCTCTTTTCATGGCCACACTAATACACTCAATTTCCTCCCTCTGCCTACTCTTGGCTCCCTTGAACACAGGTTCAGGTTTCAGTGCCTGTCATGCCTAAGAGAACATGGCTAAAAGTCAAATTAATTTTATTTACAATCTGATAACTGAGGAGCCTTTAATAAAACTGGGATATACTTGCTGACCTGATATTTGCTTCCATCATCCATAGAAAGTACACCAGCCCCGACTCCATAGCCGTAACCCTTGGGTCCAAAGAGGCGGCCATAGCAGCTCTTGCAGTACATCTCTTCATCATGTTCAGTGAAAGTGCTGCTGTCCAACAACTTGTTGCAGTTAGCTGAAGCAAAATAACATGTACATCAGTAGATATTAATGATTAAGTTGGATACAGAGATAGTCAGCTGTCTCCACAAGAAAGTAGTGCTATACTTATCTCTCCTGAATCAGTGAACTTTGACATTTCCTTCTTCATACACATTACTGCTTCTAGGATCTTCAAAATCAATGCAGTACATAAAAAGCAAATTTCAAAAACTTCAAAGGACAATGACAAACTGAAATAACAGGTTGTAGCGAGAAAGAAGGTGGGTTTCTTCTGGTTGCATCCAGTAGTACAACAAAACCACCTTTCTTCATTTCAATTAATTAGCTTTTATGCTTTCATGAGTTATAGTGATAGGAACCCTTCAAATTTGTATAATGGTTAAGTGATAAACATTTCAAAATATTATCATGTAAAAGGAAAATCCACATCATCATGCAGTGCCTGATGGTCACTGGTTATGTTTCTCTGAAAGTGTTTGTAGATAAGGTAATGGTGAAGACCTTACACTACTGGACAGAACCCATCAGACTCTGACCTTACCGGGCAAAGTCTGCCTGTAGTATACTACTCCACATCACTTGAGGCAGCTTGGTCTGGCAGTTTAGGTCATTTCCCTGCTTCTAAAGTCACATCCTGGACCACCTCTTACCCTCCCAGTTTGTGTATTGAACAGGATATGGTAACAGTGTTTGCACATCAAGCACTGCCAGATGGTGTGGACAGGCCTCAAAAAGAACAAACAAATACTAACCACACTTGATGCACATCTTGTGATAAGGTCGACCAAGGACGATCTTCTCCTCGGCAAAATACACTGCCTTCTGGCAGCGAGGACACTGGCCAGGCATCTTGGCTTATGAAGGTGTGCAGGAATATCTGGGGAAGGCAGGTGACAATTATGACAAGTGAATTACAAAGGTTTTTCGTTACATGGATTGGTTAGTGATAATGGAGGCCCTTGGAACACAGGTGCTAACAATGATAAAATAAATAGTCTCCCTGTTTGAGAGATCATCTCCTAATATTTGCATTACCCATACAAATGAGCAAGATGCTTGTAAACAAACAGCACATCTAGGAAGAAAAGGAACTGGTAGATAAGCCAAAATCAGATTCACAGAAATCCTTAACAAGATTCATTAGTATTGTATGTACACACTAATGTTCAATAAAGAAGAGAGAATCAGTCAAGCTGGATAAGAGATTTATGTGGAAGCTTGAGTCTAGCTAATGAAGGAGGACTGCAAAAAGGATTCTTTACCCTATTACTGAAACTACAAGTTAGGCATTCTTCATGGTCATTATTTTCCCGTCTTGAAATAGTGAAAATAATAATATATTTTATTCTCGAGATTCAATAAAGAAAAAGCTAGATAGTCCCCACAAGTCAGTGATTACTGCTGAAAAGATCACAAGACAGTTATGACCATGACAATAAAATATTCATGTGGGTGGCTTGTAATAGATGGGCAGCCGAAAGGTGTATACAAATGGTACATTTGTAGGCACAAGAAAGACACTGTGCGTAAGAAGAAAAGAGAGTGCTGCAGCTCCTTATCTTAGACAAGCACGTTTCGGTTGTATAATTCCGAGAAGCAGCATCGAGGTTCCCAACATTTTGAAAACATGACTAAAGATTAGAAGCCGAGTCACGGCGCCACCACGAGCTCATGCGACTCGGATTTGCTTTACGACCAAGGGTGACTCTACATTCCTGGTGACGCGATTATTTATTTTATTATTATTATTTTTTTTTTCAGAGGATGAGTATTTACCTTCCTTGAGACTCCTCTGCTAAGAGAATGCGTTAATTCTTCCACTAAGGATGACTGTCTTCCTCCCTTGAGAATCCTGGATTAAGAGAAAGCGTTATTTCTTCCGCCAGACTGTCTCCCTTCCTTGAGACTCCAACGTTAATTAAGAAAGAGCGTTAATTTTCCCACCAAGTAACTGCTGTGTGCTGTGATCGAACTTTGGACTGCGAGCCAATGTATATGTCACAGAGCTGCCTGGGACTTCATTACCATAGCGAAATATAATAAAACATGTACTGCGTAATACTACACCCGCACCACTACTGTTACCAACACCCAACGCCATCAAAAACAATGGACAGCACGTGGGCTGCTTCCGGTGCCATCCACAACTGCTGTAATAGCCATTCAAATTAAGCCATACAAAAGGTGACCCCACTTCTACCGCCCCTTCCCTCTCCACCCTGCTGAGTGTGGTCATGTGGGCGCAGTGACATGTACGCCATTAGTGTGGCAACAACAGGAATGACGGACTGCGCTTCAACATACCTACCAGTTATCTCTCTCTCTCTCTCTCTCTCTCTCTCTCTCTCTCTCTCTCTCTCTCTCTCTCTCTCTCTCTCTCTCTCTCTGTGTGTGTGTGTGTGTGTGTGTGTGTGAGAGAGAGAGAGAGAGAGAGAGAGAGAGAGAGAGAGAGAGAGAGAGAGAGAGAGAGAGAGAGAGAGAGAGAGAGAGAGAGAGAATCCAGCTAAGTAAGGATGCAAGAGTGTGGTGAGGGTGGAAGGGGTGTTCATTTACCAAGAGTAAATATGTGTGGTCACAGTAACACGGAGAGTGGGCTGTGAGTGTGGTTGGGGAGTGGGGGGAGGAAGAGAGGCTGGAGGAAGGGAGCAGCACTCAGGTACACGAGAACCTGTTCCTCCATCACAGGCAAAGGAACACTGGAAGGGTAGGGAAGGAGAGGTAAGGGCAACTTTACTCTTCTACTGTCATAATTCACACACACACACACACTGCAATCAGCCAACTGACTGACGAAGTTATGTGCAAGGAGCACATAAAGACGGGACATTACGAGCTTGACTCAATCCTGTAAATATACAATTAGGTAAGAACACGTGAACCCAAATAAAACACTGGAGATACCACTAATTTCTAGGATTCCACAACACAGCAGGCCACTGTATGAAGTGTGGTGCTGCAGACCCAACAGCTATTCATTCAGAACGGAAGCCGTGACAACCTAAACTGAGACATAGGTGAGAAGCCTCGCTCCTACTGACTGTGAATGCGGTGTGGGACGTGGGATAGCAGCGGCAGGGAGGACAGGGGCGGTTGTGGTGGTGTGTGGAGTGTATGAGGGAGGAAAGGAGGGGGGTTGAAAGGTTGAGGCGGTCGGCGGCACACAGGGGGACCTACTAGCACTGTAGTCCGTAGGAGGTAAAGAAATGAGAGGAAAGGAACGTCTTGCTGGCTGGGAGTGTTGGAAGGAATGGTTGTGAAATTTAACGGTATGACAACACCGCGGTACACGTCGGAACAAACAGAGATGACGAACAGTATTTTTGGTTCTAAGGCCCGTATTCAGAAATGCTTCGCTCTTTCATGACTATTCTTTAAGGCTATAGAGATAAGCAGGATTCCCACGAGTGTTTCTCCTCTCAATAATGTAGAAATCCTGTTGTCTGTCACTATAACCGTGAAAATACCCTTAAAAACATATATAACTTCAACTATAGCCTTTTGATTGAAAGTAGTCAAGGTGCGAAGCAGGAACGTTTCAGTATATGGTCATAACTGTTCTATTCTCTCGGTTTTCCTTGATATTGGGGTGGCCGCTTTGAGCGTTGGTCCCAAGGCTTTACACAAATTAGCCGCGCAAGGTTACGGGGGACTCTGATTTCAACATGAGCCAGAATACAAGTAACTGTCAGCTGCACATTAGTCTTGGTAAAACACGCTAAGTGGCTCACCTTCCGTCAGTGTGTTGGCGGGACCGCGTGGGGGAACCTCTCGCCCTCAACAAACAATGACTTCATAGTGACATCACCCTTCTCTCTCTCTCTCTCTCTCTCTCACACACACACACACACACACACACACACACACACCCTACCTACTCAACACTTCGGCATTTCTACTTCCTTTCATTATTTTGGGATCACCTATGACAGATTAATTTAGCTTACCCTCACCTGATCTAACCTAACGTAACTTCTGACCTTGTTTAACCCATCCAGAAAAGCTAGGTGATTGCTTAATGTCAGGCCATAATATACGTTCACCTCTTCACATGTTCCTTCTTGTAACTGACAGAATGCACAACAGTTCCTACTTCCTAGCAAATATACTGCAAAATCAATACATGCTCTCCTGATGCTTTGTACGACATTAACCAACAAATGCACAACCCTGTTCAGATCAATACAATAAAAGTTATCATTAATCTTAAGAGTACGGTAAACAAACAAAAAAAAAAAAAAAATCATAACATTAGTTTGGACAAATATTAGGCAGATAAGGAGCTCAAATAATCATAGAGCACGTATTGTAAACTACACACCACCGCCACGATTAGATATATTTGAAATTTTTGGACATGAAATCAGGCATAAAGACGTTTGGATCTTGTGCGAGAATCTATGAATATAATGCAACGTTAAGAACTATCAATCCAACAATGCTAGTAGTTGATGACGTGTGTGTGTGTGTGTGTGTGTGTGTTCGGCTGTACGTTACTACATCTACTATTACGTATGGTTGGCGGTGAGCGGGTGCGTGAGGGTGTAGCGTTGCATGTCGTGTATACAAAAGCGAGCTGCTCAGTATTCACTCTAAAAGCAGCAGTCCAGGCGATGGCAGGAATAAGACCTTCACTGACTTTGGCTAAGGACTAATCTATTGACGTCACGACATGTATCCTTAAGACTTTACTCTCTCGCCAGGACAATTTTTAAAGGCCATAGATTATACGCCGTGTTCCATGTGTTTCCTAATGATTTTAATTGTTAAACTATCACTAAATCCAAGAAAACACACTTGAAAGCTGCAATAGTTTACACTAGAGCCAATGAAAGTAATCGAGACCAAAAGATACCTCGGGTTTTCATGAGCATCTCTCCTAATGATCATGCGGTTGATCACTAGAACCATGAAAACACTGTTAGAACCACAATGAAAGTAGTCTAGATCAGATGCAGAGGAATACGGAATACGGTACTCTTTGAAGTCGGAGAGTGGAGGTACAGAACTGATCGTGCGGACAACTGTGGATCACTACAACCATGAAAACACCCGAGCCAATGAAAGTAGTCTTGATCAGATAAAGAGATGTTTAGGAATACGGTACTGTCTTTAAAGTGCGGACTATTAACCCTTGAAAACCACAATAGATTTTACTAGAGCCAATGGAATTAAATAGTAGAGATCAGACGCAAAGACGTTTAGGGATACGACAGTGTCTTCTAAGAGGGCGAGTTTACGCATAGTAGGAGAGGTAACGCGACAACGAATATCCTTTCCCTCAAAACACACACACACGGTAAAAAAAAAAGGGCTATCATTACAGCCATTGTACTGCGCGGTGGACGGAAAACAATCCTCGTAATACAGAGTCACGCCCCGAGACGACCTCTGCAAAACAATAGCACCTGTGGAAAGGGAGGGAGGAAAGAATTAGGGAGGTAGGGAGGTAGGGAGCCACTTCTCTCTCTCTCTCTCTCTCTCTCTCTCTCTCTCTCTCTCTCTCTCTCTCTCTCTCTCTCTCTCTCTCTCAATGGTTATCTCACGTAGTACAACACCTGTGCCCACAACACGAAACTTGGTGTTGGGAAAAGGTACACCACCACTACTACCACCACTAACAACAACAACAACGTCGAAAGGAAATGTGTGGGAGGTGATGGAATACTGTGAAAACATTTTAATGTTTTGTAATGTGAGCGTGAGAAAGATTTATAATGGCCATATTATCATCTAACGATCCATTTCCTGGAGGGAACCTTGTCGGGTTTAAAAATTGACTTTTACTTAGAAACTAGTCGTGGATGGATTCTTGTGCATTTTGAGTGACAGGTTTACTTGATAAATAACATCGAGAAAATAAAAGGAACTATGGATGAGGAAGCAAGCAAAAGGTGTAAAAAATAACAAAGAAATACTAAATCTGAAGATTCCTTGTGCATAGTGGGTAAAAGTCGAAAGGTTTACTTGATAACCTCTAAGAAATGGAGATGAGAGAACAACAAGCAGTGTTAAAAATTACGCAGACGAAGGTTTCCTGCATGTTGTGAATGAAAATCAAAAGGTTCACTTGATTGTTAACTCTGGGACGGAGAAATAGAGGTGGCTTGGTAAAGGTAAGGAACAGTGGATGAGGCAACAAGTAACAGGCTGTGAGATATTATTGAGTAGACGTGAAGGTTCCTCGTGCATTGTGAGTGGAAAGCAAAAGGTTTACTTGATTTAACCTCTGGGACGGGGAAACTGAGGTGGCTTGGTGGAGGTAAAGAATGGTGAATGAGGGAAAACGCAAAGGTGGTGAGAATGAGGCTTCGAGTTGGGCAAGGAACAGCGGATGAAGAAACAATACTGATGGGGAGAATAAAGCTTCGAAATTTTGGTCCGTATTTTCAAATATTTCGCGCCTTATCTCGACTGCTTTAAAAAAAAAGCCCGTAACGTGGAAATCGTTACGGTTTTCAAGGTTGTTTTCATGACTATGGTTTTCAAGGTTGTTTTCATGATAATTGTTTTCATTACTCGAGACGGTTTAGCAACAAGTATGTATCAAATAAAAAAAAAAAAAAACTCATAAGAACATGACTGATTTTTTCTAAAGCCTTTGAAAACAGAGAAAGAAGTTTCCAAATGCAGGCTTAAATAACTGTTTTGC
This sequence comes from Scylla paramamosain, assembly GCF_035594125.1. Classification (NCBI taxonomy): domain Eukaryota; kingdom Metazoa; phylum Arthropoda; class Malacostraca; order Decapoda; family Portunidae; genus Scylla; species Scylla paramamosain. The sequence continues at coordinate 2,600,155 of NC_087160.1, forward strand.
TATCAAGACATCACAAAGTGTCTTCCACCTACTTTCGGGTTAGATAAGCTCACCTCACCTAATCAAACCCACACCAAACAGCAAAGGTGGATGACTTTCCAATGGCCCCTACATACAAGCTTGATAACCGTATTTTCAAACGTCTCGTCGCCTTACCTCGATTAATTTTAATAGGTTGTGATGAAAGTTACTGGGGTTTTCAGTCATATTCTCCTGATCATAGTGAAAGTTTCACAAAGATTCTGCATCATTATAGAGGGAAAAGCATCCATGGGAAATCAACCAGTCACCTCTGTGGCCTTTGAAAAACTGTCTTCATGAGCAAAAAAGCGAGGGTGGAGGTGACGGCAAAGGTGAGGAGAACATGAACTTCAGTGGCAGAAAAACAATGCAGGCAACAAAATCACGGCAATAAGAACCCCTGCGCAGCCAAGCATTTTACAAGTAGTCTCACGACACTTCGCTCACTATTGTTGTGTTCACCTTGTGTCTTGTGTCTTCATCACCAAACAAAAATCTGCCACTTGGAAAAAAATAAATATCTCACAAGTAATATATATATAAATGTCAAACAATTAAATTAATGCAAAACAATTCCCTGAAATCCTGTGAAAACTGCGGGATGGTCATCTCATGTTACCTTCTCTTACGTGTATGAATGTATATCGTATGACACTGCCTTGGCCGAGCAGAGCACCGCCCAGCAGGCCACAGTAGGCCCACAAAATCTGCAAACCACTTTTGCTTCACAACTGTTGTGGCTGAGGGCAGGGATACGTCGAAGCATCACCAGGCCAGCTCATAACTCCCACAGGCGTGCCGGTGGGCGGCTTAATAGTTTGTGCAAAGAAAAGTAGGACGCCAAACGTAATGACTGACAATTCCATTGTGGTGCGAAAATGCAGTGTGGGAAAAAAGCAATGATAGCACAACCAGCACGGTGCTGACCGAGCCTCCTCCACCCACACGCAGCGGTCCAGTTCAGCACTGCCAGGTCCAAACACTGCCACCGCCACACCAATCAGTGGGTGTGGAGCCAGCCAGGCACAGCAGGACCCGCTGTGACACCGCGCAGCCGTGCAGGGCGAGGCACTACCAGGATTTCCCCCTCACGCACTCATGTAAACACTGTACTCATGTTTCTTCCCGAAGATTCTTCAGGCCATAATAGACCTCTCATTTATGCTTGTAGTTTAATTTTGGTTCTTGATGAGACCGTAAAACAAGTGCTCCAACATGACGATCCAGCAATTCCTGTACGACGCCGCCACGACACCCATCCTTGCTATGCACCGACAGGCCAGACAAGGCACGTGACAGGCCAATCCCATGCCATTTGACTGTCTAGTAGGATGTCCGTCCCCCCCCCTCTCTCTCTCTCTCTCTCTCTCTCTCTCTCTCTCTCTCTCTCTCTCTCTCTCTCTCTCTCTCTGTGTGTGTGTGTGTGTGTGTGTGTGTGTGTGTGTGAAGGACCACAAGACTTCTTTGGCCTCTCCTTACACCTGCGTGCCGCGGCGCGTCAGTCTGGTGCGAGAGCTGGAGCAACAAGACTACTTCAGCACTGCAACAGAATGGTCAAGGAAGACAAGGCCAAAGGAGAAACGTTCGCAAGACCAAACAGTCGGCGTCCTGCAGTCTAGAATCTGATGAAGTGCCTCGCCAGACCAGCATCGAGCTGACCGCCGCCATTCAGTATAAGGCGGCCACGGAACTGCGACAGGCAGAGAACAACGTTTTGGAAAAACGTGTGCCAGGGCTCTCGTGATGCCTAGAGGCTGCACGCCGGAATGGGAGAGTTAATCAAGATGCAGAGACGGAGAAGTTGTGAAGTGCGAGGCGACAGAGGAAGCAGAAAACAAGCAGAGTTGACTGGCCGAGTGACCAGCTGAAAAAAGATGGATATTATCACACCGTAATTGCTTGAGACATTGGATCAATAACTCCTGTTCTACAAACTGAAATGTTTTAAAGTGTATTTTATCAGTCTCCACTAAGAAACAATAGCTTTTTTTTTTACATTCACGTATCTAAGTACACACCTACTGCTGCTGCTACTACCAACAACAACAACAACAACAACAACATTTTTCTTCTGTTTACAGAGGAAACCACCACCACCACCACCTCTCCCCCCAGTGTGCCAGCACATTACAAAATGCCAACATATCGGAAGCCCACCGGACGTGCATCAGGTCTGAGTTGCGGCGCTTCACGCTCCAATAATGATCACGTCATTTAGACATTTCCTACTCTATTAATTTGATCCATTAGATCTTCCGTTTATTCCTTCTTATTTAACATCACGATTCTCTCTCTCTCTCTCTCTCTCTCTCTCTCTCTCTCTCTCTCTCTCTCTCTCTCTCTCTCTCTCTCTCTCTCAATCCCTCGGTACCTTCCTCTTCTTACTTACCCTTCCCTTGTTCCCCTTCTCCTCTCACCATCTTTTTTCCTTTTGTCCCCTTCTCCTCTCACCATCTTTTCTCCTTTTGTAAGTATCCCTCGGAAGAATCTAGACAAAATCATCACAAACATTCTACGTGCGTGTATACGAGTATTTGTTGGAAGACTCAAAACCTCTGGGAAAGGTAACGCATGTAAACTTTTCTATGTATAGCAACTTATGAATCACTGTTGCTATGTACTATTCTGATGCCTCAACTTCTCATTCAGTGTGTGTGTGTGTGTGTGTGTGTGTGTGTGTGTGACCAGGATGTGTTGGGAGACAAGAGGAGGGCCTTGGCTGGGGTGAGCTTATCGAGCTACCACATGGCCAGCAGACGCCCTGAAGAGGCCCCATGTGGTCCGCGGCACTCGGCAACACGTAGGAGAGACATCTCCCAGTGCACGTGGCCTGGTTATTCTGAAACGTTTTGCTCTCACCACGATTATTTTCGAAGATCACAAAGCCAGGTTCTGTAGACCGTTTCTCCTGTTAATAATGTAGGCATTTTGTTCATCTGTCACTAGAACCATAAAAAAACACCCTTAGTGTAACTTCAAGTAGAGGCTTTTAAAAGTTGTGGAGCTGCGGCGCGGAAGTATCTTGAGTCACTATATACCAGCAACCCAGCCAGTCAACCAGCCACTAACATTTAGCATGATGCCTAAAAGTTGATAATGACCGAACCTTCCCTATTAGCATCCTTTTACTTGTATTAGGGTGTCAGTCAGTCAGTCTCTCTCTCTCTCTCTCTCTCTCTCTCTCTCTCTCTCTCTCTCTCTCTCTCTCTCTCTCTCTCTCTCTCTCTCTCTCTCTCTCTCGTAAAATAATTTAACAACTAAATCTGTATCTATTACATTCCCTATATCAATACCTTCCAACATAAGGCAGTATAACAGTCTCAAACATTTCATCATCCTATCTTACATTTCAACGGGCTATAATGCAAATTATCGGGAGTTTCCATGATTCTCGTGATTATATAACAAGAATTCAATACCACTACAGTAGTAAAGAACACTCATGAGAACACGGCCTTTGAAAATACAATAGTCTAGATAGAACAAAACGTTTAAGAATACAGACCATATTCTGTTCAACACATCAACATTGTATTCAGGATTCTAAGGTGTCCTGCATAAGTGAATATCAACCTTGAGTGTCTATAATGCTTATGAGCGACTGGGTCTCTCTCTCTCTCTCTCTCTCTCTCTCTCTCTCTCTCTCTCTCTCTCTCTCTCTCTCTCTCTCTCTCTCTCTCTCTCTCTCTCTCTCTCTCTCAAACTAAATATACACACCATTTATCTAGGAAATGAGAGAGAGAGAGAGAGAGAGAGAGAGAGAGAGAGAGAGAGAGAGAGAGAGAGAGAGAGAGAGAGAGAGAGAGAGAGAGTGTGTGTGTGTGTGTGTTTAATTAGCTCTTCAAAAACACACGCCACACCTCAAACTTCCTTCGGGAAAACACGAACCAACAATTGAACCAAATAAACAAGCAAGCACGCATCTAAGGAAGCAAACAACAACAACAGCAAGTACAACATTCAAAACAACGGATGTTATAACGTACTCCTCCCTTCATCTGATACTTGCTCTCCCCCCTCCCTTTCCCCCCTCCTTCCTTCCCACTCCCACAATAACCAACGGTCGATTTGTCAACTCCCCTCTCTCCCGCCTCCCTACCCTCTTCCTCCTCTCCTACCACCACCACCACCACCATCACTGCCTTTACCGATTTTATTTTCTCCTCTCTATTTCCCGTTACTCGCGCCTCCTTCCTCCTCCCCTTCTCACTTTACCGCTTCACTGAGTTCACTAGAGTGGTGGCGCACACGTGGTTCCTGCTGTCTATTACGAGAGGAAGAAATGAGGGCATAACTACACGAGTAATTTGTCATTCTTCCTAGAACTTCCTTGGTGTGAAGATGAAAAATGTAATCATAACAAGAAACTGAAAATCTTGAGCATTTTCATATGAATTGCAGGAACTATAATCATGAATGAAGGGAATGCATGAAGTTACAGAAACCTAACATAGAAAATACGACTGAAATTGTGGGAAGATTATAATTTGAACAAATTAAACGCATTCAAAGAGCTGAGGAAAAAAATGGACTTTGGCGGAAGAAAAAAAAATGGAAATGGAGGTGGTTAACTAAAAGGTAATCTCTTAACACACACACACACACACACACACACACACACACACACACACACACACACACACACACACACACACACAAAGAAAACAAAGGATAAACGGGTGCCATTGTAATGGCTATTACCCCGAAACATGATCTGATTTAGCTATAAATGCAATTACAATCATATTCGTTACCAAACATCGCGGAACAAACTATAAAGCCAATCGTAATCGTGACTGCTTTTAAAATCCTGAGATAAATTCCCTCACATACCAAGGTTCATTCATCCTAGGTACTCCCTTCGTAAGAGACTCCAATCCCTAGTCTTCACCAACAACTAATGACTCCTTCCCACAACTTTCATTTGCGGTTACAGTGTAACTGTGGCTGTCGGTTAACCTTCCTTGACTTGGGTTCGTGTCCTCAGCGATCTCAGGCATTCCGGTCTTCAGTTGGACAGTAACACTTCCTAAAACCCAAGGTAATAGATGAACTTGACTAGATCTCTCTTGGGTTCGAATCCTTGGTGAACTTTCAAGCATTCCAGTCTTCATTCAGTTGGACTAACATTTCCCAAAACCCGAGGTGGTGGATGAACTTAATTGATCTTTCTTAGATTCGAATTCCTTAGTGAAATATCAAAACATTCAAGAAACGGTCTCTAGCGGACCAATAACACTTTTTTTTTTTTTTTTTAAACCCAAGGTAATGGATGGGCCTGACTGATCCGCATGGCGCAACGAGCACTTACGGGAGCATCCAGAGACCCAAATCTAGCCCACCGCGACCTCAACTACAAGAACTACAAAAAAAAAAAAAAAAAAAAAAAACGAAGATTAATCCAGCGTGACAGGACCCTAAACCGTCAACCTTCATGATCATTTATGAGGGTTTCTTAATTCTGAAGAATGTAGGTACTGACAAGATTCCCACTCACCCAGTTCCTCACTTTTTGTTCCTTCCCTACCTAACCCAGGAAGCCGTACAGACTGCCTGGTTCAGCGACAGTAACCAGCTTGACGCAAGACTCGTAAGACGCTACCTGTCCACTCATCATTACTTGCTATTTATAAAGTATTACCTAAACCTCGTCCGCTTACTTTCCCTTATGGGATAATTTTCTTACTACTACTACTACTACAACGACGACTTCTACTACTACTATCATTGTAAGTAGTAGTGGTAGTAGTAGTTTATATTGGTAGTACAAGTAACAAACTCTTCGCCTATACATTCTACTGTACTTTATCTTGGGAACTAGAGATTTGCGCCTAACCAACACTTCTGGTTAAGGATGCCATCAACCACTCATAAAACTAGACCTAAATGGCCTTACCTTTAAACACTACATAATGACTTATTGATCTAGCGAGATTCATAGTTTCAAGCACAATTTTTCTTTTTCCAGAGCTAATGTTCAACCACCGAGAAACCATACGCAATTTAATGAGCATAAACCTAACCAGAAGGTCTGCACCACTCATTCATTCATTCATTCATTTAGCTGCCATTGGTGTTTTTCGCAGACCTGGTCAAGTGATATAGCGCACATTAATTATTTTTTTTATTACTGTATTATTATTTACTCTCTCTCTCTCTCTCTCTCTCTCTCTCTCTCTCTCTCTCTCTCTCTCTCTGTCTGGTAACAGGAAGGATCAAGAGTTCCTCCCATAAAAGTTCCTCCATCTTAGCCATCACAAATCAACAAGCGATGCGCGAGCCAGTTGTTAAGACGCCGGTTGTAGACTCGGTTGTATTCTGAAACATTGCTCTCTCGCCACGACTGTTGTCAAAGGCCACAAGGATGATTAGCCGGGTTCGCAAGCGTTTCTCCTGTTAATAAAGTAGAAATCTTATTAATCTATCCCTAAAACTATAATAAAAAAAAAAATCTTAAAAACCCGTTCAACTTCAACTGAACAGTTTTGTATGTATCAGAGGTGGTGCAATGTGTTTCAAATATGGTTCATTCACGCATACATTGGCTGCGGTGGTGGTGCGCGTCGCTATCTTAACTAACCCACCCCGCTGATGATAACCACCTGTAGCCTTCACCACTAATTCACTAACCCTACTCTTTTTCTAACCGTCCCCTGACTGAAATGTAATACTCCTGATGTGATTAAGTATGACGTGCTTTGTTTCGCTTACCACCCTCCCTCCTTGTGTGTGTGTGTGTGTGTGTGTGTGTAAGAAGGGATCTGGCAGAACGGAGCAAAATAGTAGGAAAAAATGTCCACTAAAGCCAGCAGTCCAGGAAGAGAATAGAAGTCAAGAGCATATAAAAAGTGACGTCTTAGGGGTATTCTGTAGTAATACGCAGTACAATAACATTAGTAAACATGGGTAATTATTACATTAAATATGCACTTTAAATTTCCCGAAAACTAAACCTTACAATCGTTCATGGATCCCCAAAGAACACACCCTCGAACATCAGCAGGTCTCGTGCACTCAGTTCCTAGAAAAAGTCACTACGTGGAAGACAGCACAGCCACAAGCAAATCATCGTCACACACAGGGCATCAGAATTTTGATACCGTATGCAATACAGAACAAAGTGCCAATAAATAAATAAATTATAAATGAATGAATAAATAAAACCTTTGTGTAGACCGTGCATCGAAGTAACACAGACACATTATCATCTTCACACACACAGGACGTCTGAATTTCAATGTCGTGTGTAGTAAAGAACAAAATTACAACCAACACCTTAGTTAGTTGGTATACATCAGTGCACCGAGTAACAAAATGCAGAACACAAAATTAGGTCAGGTCACATACTCAGTGCGTCACACGTTTACGCGGACTGCCATATATCGATCCAGACCTCCACCGTGAATATTACATTACGCTCCCTATGGACACACCTGACTAGCGCGAGGCTGACACCTGTCCTGGATGGGACTGGAAGACTTGTGGCAGACACGGAGCCGCCAAGACGGGCACCGTGTGGGGCTTCGAAAACCAATGAGCTCACAGAATATTCCAGGAAGATGCTTCGGTGTACTAAATATGTGTCAGTGGTACTTATGTTTACTGCTGCTAATAACACACTTTCTTCTTACAAATTAGTCAGTCGCTTAACTAAAAACCAAATTTACATACTTAATAATCAACGAATATGGGAAGAAAGGAAGAAAAGAAAGAGACAGAAAAGGCAGTTTCGATTCAGAAGCTGTCATTATTCATACTAAGGAAATATATGTAATCTTCACACACACACACACACACACACACACACACACACACACACACCGTAAAAAAAATAAATAATAATAATAATAATAATAATAATAATAACAATAATAATAATAATAATAATAATAATAATAATAATAATAATAATAATAATAAAAGCATAGCTAATACGAAAAAAAAATGAAAAAATAAAAACGGGGTGGGGAGGAAAGTGATATCCGTAACCTAACACGCATATCATTTTGTGTAGCAACATACGTGCAGCGTTATAAGCAGCCGCGGTGACGTAACGCAACACGACCAGTAAACCCACAACAAGGTAAAGCTTGGTATGTACTCGTATCTTCCTTTCTGTAGTCATTTATTAGGCTTCCGCATTCGGCCTCACGAGAACTCACTCTCCTTCTCTAGGCCCTCCTCTCACACAAACACACGGTCACCCTGCATAGTAAACGTTGCCCCCGCCCACCCACCTGCTGCTTCCATATTCCGTGGAAAGGAAAAGAGGAGGGAGAGAAATTGATGAAAGTAGTTTCATGATTGGTGAAAGAAAAGAAAAAAAAAACGGAAGAATAGAACTAAAGAAAATAACACTTCACGAGTACAGATGGAGGAGGAGTGGGAGCAAGAAAACCACAGAAAATAAACGAGTGACAAGAGACAAAAGGGAAGCGAAACACGACACGAGCGAAGAGAGAGTGAAGCAAGACAGGAATTGAATTAAAGAGGAAGGGATTGGGAAGGAGAGAGAGAGAGAGAGAGAGAGAGAGAGAGAGAGAGAGAGAGAGAGAGAGAGAGAGAGAGAGAGAGAGAGAGAGAGAGAGAAGGAACAAGGTGACAATTTTATAATCATCACATCTCATCCGCCACTTTAGTCCGTGCGTCTTAACTTTGTACTATTGTTTGGTTTCTCTCAGAAACCTCATTGTTGCTGTGACACGTACGCGAGAGAGAGAGAGAGAGAGAGAGAGAGAGAGAGAGAGAGAGAGAGAGAGAGAGAGAGAGAGAGAGAGAGAGAGAGAGAGAGAGAGTTTTGCTGGTTTTCTATTTTACTTCGTCTCGATTTCCTCAACCTTAATACGGAATTATTATGATTCTGGGTGTATTTTTAGACTAAGACTTAAATCATTATCCAAATCCCCTTGTTTTTAGCAGCTTTACGATCGCTAAATCACCATATCCTTTCTGACTGGCCAGCTGTGCGTGAGGGGGCTCTCTCTCTCTCTCTCTCTCTCTCTCTCTCTCTCTCTCTCTCTCTCTCTCTCTCTCTCTCTCTCTCTCTTCAGTGTCACTGTGCATACGCGGTGTCTATGACAACAATGCCTCACTAATTATGGGTTTACCCTCGCAATATTAACAATAAGTTGTAATTACTAAAAAGAATAGCCAGTGAAAAGTCATTACCTACTTTAACAGGAAAACAATTCATGACTACCACTATATTAGTGTATCCAGTTTAAAGGACGAAAAATGTGTGTAATTACGTGGAATTATACATGTATACAACCACTGAGCTATTTATGCAAGAGGGCCACGGCCCTCTTGCATAAAATAAATAATAACAAACAAAAAGGGGTTTGTCTTTGCATGCTGACGCGCAGCTGATGTGACAACAATCCAGCTTTCGCTACCTAAGGAGCTGACTGTGACAAGCGCCTTTCAACAAGATAATCTGCACATCACCACTTGCGTAGCAGTTTGTTCCATCCCTGAAACCTTGTGTGGGGAACTCACTAAGTACGTAAATTCTGAGGGTAACTATTTACCAACGACTGAAATTTGGCATAAGTAATCATTAGTACTATTAAACTGGAGAGAGAGAGAGAGAGAGAGAGAGAGAGAGAGAGAGAGAGAGAGAGAGAGAGAGAGAGAGAGAGAGAGAATAAACGATAACGACTAACACCACGGCTAAACTTGGCTGCTTTCCCTGGTGCCTTGATAAGTCTCGGCTGCACACATAGTTCATCACATCAGTTAATCCTAAGCATTCCAGGCAAGTTAAAAAAAATTCATGATGCACACCTCTGTCCATGTGAAGAGATAAACATTTATCACACCCATCTATTGTCAACGACGCAGCCAAGTGACTACCGGTATAGGGCGAAACATTACTGTGTATAGATAGGTGCTTTGATGTCCTATGAGAACATAGGAAAATAAGGGAAGTCTATATGAAGTTTTTGTTTCTTAAATTTACACTTTTTTTACACCCATAAAGAACATCACCCAGCGGCCACCCTGCCAGCCAGAGTGATAGGATGGCGGGATAGGCGCTGGCGCGGTCACCAGCGGTCAGGCTGCTCAGCTGTGGCAGACTTGAATGCAGCCCCTACCCGCTCTGACAACGGTTTCGAATTAGCCCCCCAGCACACAGGCCACTGAGTAGTCCTGCAGTTTCTATCTGGCGTTGCTGGCCGTCTCTTGGGAACTTAATATATTTAAATATTATTATAAAAACGTCACCATGCGCTTTCCAGGCCCACACCATTCAAACACCTTTAGATGCGGTAATGTTGAAGAGCAAGATAAGTATATAACTGTAGGTTTGTAGTTTTACCTAATACACATGTATTCACTACACAAGGATTAGTATACACTGGTATTCACATTCGACAGGTTTTGGAAGGCCTTACACCAAACCAATTAACTCATGGTGTTAACTCACACTTGGGGTTTCCCCAGCCAATGACAGCAGGAATTACACAGAAGCCTCACTCTGGCCAAGAAACCAAAAGTGCCGTTGTCGTTAAGACATCGCAGTAGATGAACTACCACATCATATTATTATACAGTAATTCCTCCGGGCCAATTAGTATACCCAAAACCAGTTATTCTTGGAGGTATGGCGTCAGAACTGGCGAGCAGCAGGGAACCACCAGGATCCAGGAACGACCCTCTACAATTTTATCCGGGAAGAACTTCTTAACTATGTAGATGACACGTCTTTAAGCACCAGACGTACTGATGCAAATTTTACACGTCCAGCCCTGACGCTACATCGAAATGCCACATCTTATGTTCCAACCCGCCCAAGGAACTCCAGATCCACAGCGGCGGTCTGTGACTCCTTGTTAATGTTTATTCTCATTCCCCTGCCGCTGGGCTGGTGTGCATACCTTGCCGGTACGTACCAGCAGGAATGAAGTGTCCACAGCCTGGAAGAAGGCGTACAATAACTGTACGTGTTAATGCCGCCTCAGCCAGAGGGCACACCATCCAAGTGGACATCCCGCACTGCGCCGCGGGCATGTAAACTTTACCATCACCACAACGCTGAATAATGACGTTGTGGTGAACACTTGTCGGAATCAGATGCACTTCACAACTTCCACTTCAGGTGTCATGGAGAACACATGTAAATTCCAGCGTGGATTCCTTTCTTCCTCTCCCTGTGCCTGGGGTCAGGGGCTGGTGGGGTTGCTACTGGAGGTGTCCTGCCCCACACACACACACACACACACAGGCCATGCCATTCACACACCGTGTCAGCACTGCAATCACTGAACAGGGGCTTACCAAATTACAGTCAATGAAAAACGTCTTAAAAGAACAAGCTACTGACCTCCCGTATGGTGCACCAAGAGCGAGGACAACTTGCTGCGACGCGGGACGCCACACAACTGATGTTGGCCTGCTGAAACTCACTGCGTCCTGCCGCGGCCTGCTTGCCTGCCCCTCCTCCACCTACACTACCAGTCCACCACCACCACCCCGCATATCTTTCCTTATTGTTTCTTTTAATTCCCATTGCATATGTGGGATTGATTACTTTATAATGATAAGCAAATCATCTGAGAACTAAAAATAAGTTAAATTTTACCCAGTAGCGCCATGAGTAAATAACAGGACCTTGTACAGTATAACGAGGTCTTATTATCATCAAAATTCATCTATATCTACTACACGAATAGCTTTCATGAATAATGAACAGATTAATTACTTAGCAGAACTGATGTTTTGATTGATTTGAACTTAAAACTCTTTCATGAATGTGAGCAATTAATACATAAGGTAGTTATCTTTCTGTCCACTACTATAGTAGTTGCGATGACATGTAGCAGGTGGTCAGAGGTATATAGCCCTCTCTCCCTCTCTCATAAATGTGAACATTTACTCTACACATGTGAAATACATAATTATATCTGTTCACCAGTTATGATGACAGGCAGCAGTATTCTCCGGGCAGGAACACCCTCTCATCCATAAATATAGGCATTATGAAATGTTTTGCTCTTTCACTACTATTTTCAATGACCACAGAGATGATTAACCGGGTTCTTGATCAAGAGTCAAAATTTTGCTAATCTCTTACTAAAACTATGTCTTAAAAATCCGTGTAACTTCAAACAGAACCTTTAGAGAGTAGTCAGGATGCAGAGAAGAAACGTTTCAGAGTATGGCCCTTACTCTACACACGCAAAATGCATCGTTCGTTATATCTTCCTGTTCACCATGCAGTTACGATGACAGGCAGCAGTATCCTCCTGCCAGGAACGCCAAACAGCTTAGGCGTCCCCTTCTCTCCCTCAGGTAGCGGAAGCCAATGAAAGCAGGCCCATCTATCTCTGCACATCCGGGCGGAAGTGACCAATGACCAGCATCCAAGCCAATTCCCTGCGTGACGCCTTAGCTCATTGTGTGCCTTACTGCCACTGAGGTCACACAAATGTCAAGCTCCCCTCCTAAAGTATGACGGTGTTGTTTAAATAACTTTTTTTATGTAAGAGGATCACTGGCCTAAGGCAACACAAAGAACGATTAAAAGAAGAAGAAGAAGAGGAAGAAGAAGAGGCCCACTGAGGTGTCAGTCACTAAAGATAGGTCAGAAAGGAACTTGCCACATTATTCACGGGAGCAACGAGTGAAGTGGTTTTGTTAGCTAGCAAGCAATTAAAAGTGACTGGAACTCTCTCTCTCTCTCTCTCTCTCTCTCTGTGTGTGTGTGTGTGTGTGTGTGTGTGTGTTAAATTCATGATAATGATAATTAGTATGCGATTTTTCATATAAATCAGCACGAATACCAATTTCGTAACACCACCACCACCACTACGAAGACATCTTATTTAATATATATATATATATATATATATATATATATATATATATATATATATATATATATATATATATATATATATATATATATATATATATATATATATATATAACTTGCCACATTATTAACGAGGGCATGACAAAGACTCAAAGACCTCTCTCTCTCTCTCTGCAACACAGCAGGAGATAACGATTTATTTGTAATACCCGAAATCTTTCATTACTTACAGGTTTATGATAATAACGGTGATAATCAGCATGTATAGTTTTGTAACCGCATCACTGAAAACATCCTGCTTAACATGTGGGACAAGAGGAAGCGTTTCGTGTTAATTACAAACTCATAAAGCCTTTACATTTACTCTGTTTTTTTTTTTTTTTTTTTTTTTTTTTTCATTTTGCCAAACTATTTCACTCCTATTATTGTCCTCAAGCACTTTCCTTATTGTCATCTTTCTGGGGCCAGGAGTGTGAATGAAGTGTGTATGAGTGTGCGATGTTTTTCCTGGGCCACTCCATGTGGGATTGCCGGCCTGGTGTATGGATTTTTTCTTGGTCTTACATCTATAGCCATGCATGCCTCACATACACCGAACGGTTCCTGCAATAATCGCTGCAAACATCCATCCTCAGTTTTTTCTACCATACCGGATCTCACTCTCTTCCCCCGGATACACTTCTTGACCATAATTTATTTTCATCATCTGTAAATTAACTGCAACTTTCCCTTCCTCCATTCTTCTCTTTCTTAGTCTTACATCTCTTTCCAGTCTTCTCTTATACCTCCTTTGCATCTCTCTCTCTCTCTCTACAATACCTCTACCTCCATATCAATTTAGTGGTGAGGGCTTCCTCCTCCTCTTTTTAATACATTTATTAGCAAAGAGTAAGTAATTTTTTCTACTATTTGTCAGTACATGAGCCATCAGTTCTTTTCATTCACCATTTTCACCCAAACTTGTTTCCTTACGTGTGAATCTCTCTTTTAGAAGGATGTATTTTCTACTAGATGATTTCTTCACATACATGCAAGTAGTCAATAGTTTAGTAGCACACCACACTAGCTGAGGTACAAGCCACACTCATTTCCTGTATTTGGTATCTTCTCAATTTTAAGTCCTCTGATCTACAAAGAATATATCAACAAATCAGGGGGACTTAAGACTGAGAGGAGATGTAAAACACAGTGGAATTAAGTGCTGAAGATTACTTTACTTCTAACCATAACTGTACTCTCCACTTTAAGCATTCCATCTAGAAAAGTTGATCGATGAGCAACCCTATTCATCTCCCAGTCTCTCTGCATAAAGGCTGTTTTCACTGGCCATTCCACTGGCGGTTTTCCCCATTAGTCTTACACCACTGCAAGGCAGCAGGGAGAAATTAGTTCATTATGTGAATCAAATTAAACCCACATTTTCAAAGGACCACTGTAATGTGCTATGAGGTACATTTCCCCCATTAGCCTTACACCACTGCAAGACAGCAGGGAGAAATTAGTTAATTATCTGAATCAAATGAAACCCACATTTTCAAAGGACCACTGTAATGTACTATGAGGTAACACAAATGTTTGTCTCAGGACTAGCTATGTGGCCAACTGCCCTACCTAACTGTATCCATAACAACACAGGCCACATTCTAGTGGGTAATGGAACCACCACAGTTCTAAGGAAAAGTGTAGATCAAGCATGTATCAAGGATTCCATTCAGTTTCTTTGAGGGTTTTAAATTTCTTTTTTGGTGAAGATTCCTACATTTTGCATTTTATAAGATACCACTGAAACTGGGAAATTGTCAATTATAAAAAGAGTTTAACATGCATACATTACACAAAATTTTCAAAATCTTTGCTGTTGAAGATTCTACCTAAAAATATATTTTCTTAAGAAAATATATTTTCCTGAAGGGTGAAATGCAAGGGAATCCATAAGCAAATACAAATGTATATAAGTGATTTCAGGTATCACCCTGTACAAGAGGTGTCAGCCTGGTGCAGGCCTAGTATGAAGACAGATGAAATACATTTTCAAACTTCACCTCATGATGAGGCACAAACCATTTCATGTCTTTAGCAGTATTCCCCATCCCCATCCTTAGGCTTGCTAACTCAGTGGCAACATCCCTGTCTGTCACAAGGTATGCTCTGGAAGGTGAGGGTTTACCCCAAGCACTTACAATCCTTCAGCAAGATGATGAGGTGCCTAGTGTATGGTACTCTCATCTACAGATCAGACAAGATGAATTCTAATCTTTCTTTGGGAGGGTATAGCCAGCCATCTCATCTCAAACACTTCCCCAGGCTTGAGTGAATTACACACACATATATAAACATGCACACAAATCTGGAACAGGATGAATTATCCTTTCCTCAATACATAATTCCTGAAAACCACCTTTCTTGTTTTCATCTTACATTACGTGAAGGATGAATAAGACTGTGTTACTAAGTGGTCTGTGTATTTAAAGATGATGTTTTGGCATGTGGGGCTTTGTTGACAGTAACATGTGATCTAGATGGCATATCAATTCTTAATGCTCTAAATTTTGTTTCATGCTGTAATCAGTTAATTACTGTAGTTGAAATTTTGTTCAAATTTGGAAAGCTTACTATGTGTCAAATTTTGAGAAGCTTTGTATCTGTCAATCCCCTGCTCTCCTTGATAACATAAAGATATACATGGGACTTGATAACACACAACTAACCAGGACTCTAAACAGTTTACCTGCAGTTCATTCCTTTAAAAAACACACATGGAAAGGTTGTCTTTCATACCCTATAAAAATGTAAGAAATTAACTGCCATGTAATTCATTATTCATTTATGCACCAAAAACAAAACAATATAATCAACAGGCAAATATCCAGTCTCAGTTTGCTGCAGCCATCTCTTAAAAATAACATAAAACTAGAAGTTTTATACTTTGGTGTCAAACACTATGATGTAAGTGTAAACTTTTGCATCACTTTGCTCCTCCTTTCTCACAGAAATTAACTAAAAACAGTTGTCATTGTTTACTTAAAAAGAAAAATCATGATCCATTTATTTTCAATAATAGTAGTTTAAGACTACAGTCAAATAACAAAGTTACAAATTTTTGCTAAAATCTTTGACAGCAATGCGCTTCTTTTACTTAATTTGCTCTATTAAATGCTACAAAGTTTTGCATCGCAAGCTTAGTTATTTTTAACTTCAAAATCTGCAAACAGAAGAGGGACTTTAATAATATAAAGTTCTTGCACAAATGGTAAAGACAAGTCCAGCTGCACTGATCACTAAATGTAAGGATCCCAAGTTCTGGGGCACATAATTCCACTCAGGTTACCACTGATGTCATCAGTCTTCATGAGAATGGAACCTGTGCACTTTACAAGAAGCTGCAGCACAGTTGGTTGTGACATGTTGCTGTCTTGCCCCCACCAACGACTTGTTTGTGAAGGCCTCTGTTGAAAAATTGTGTTGTTAATAAATTAAAAATTAACTTTACTTAATTCCCTCCAAGAGAATGGAGAAATTCAAGTACAAGAAAACAGTTAGAAGGAAAACCACTTTGCTTTAGCTGAAAGGCTTGAAAATTACACAGATAGTAAAATAATGCATCATTATAACTCTGTTTTCAGTCTTTATCAAAGAGAACAAAAAGCCTCAGTAACAGAAGTGACAGAACCTAGATCAGTGTAGGAGCTGGTAAAAATCACAGAGAAGTGATGAAATAATCTTTAAATTAGTGTTTCATCTCAGTGACCAGAATTTTGAGAGAGAGAGAGAGAGAGAGAGAGAGAGAGAGAGAGAGAGAGAGAGAGAGAGAGAGAGAGAGAGAGAGAGAGAGAGAGAGAGAGAGAGAGAGAGAGAGAGAGAGAGAGAGAGAGAGAGAGAGAGAGAGAGAGAGAGAGAGAGAGAGACTACCATTCTAAAATGCAAAAAAAAAAAAATCTGATCTCAAAGATTTCACTTAAATAAGACTGAAAATGGTTATTGCAATCTTATGTAAACAAAATAAAATAGATGATGCTTCACTATTATTGCCACCTAGATACTCAGATGTAATTTCTGGTTGCTCATTGAACTAGCTTGTCACAGGTATCTCAACTTCACTCTCATTTCATCACAACTGGAAGTGCCGGACCATCAGTGGTCAATAAATTTGTGGTACACATGTATTTGCCTATCTCTGACACCTCACTTCCTCCAGGACGATCCCACAATGGGGCAGCAATGGCAAAAGAGCCTCCACCTCTCATTATCCAAACACTCCTTTCTTGCTTGTTCAAGGATCTGACCTGAAGTGCACTACCTTTAACTTCTAAAATAAGCAACCAGCATTGGTGTTTTATGCCTTTTAGTACAAACATTCATACAAAATGTGTCACAGCAATACACTGCATCGCTTACTCAACGAAACATGGATTCCTCACCACAAGGCAGATGAGTGACTACTCCAAATCTGGAAGATCATCGTCGTCAGAGTCTTCATCTTCTAAGTCATCCAAACTGGGTCGGCTGTCTCCTCCACCAAGGCCTCCCATTTGACGCATCATCTGCAATACAACAAGCACTCAGTACCTGGAAAACATGACCCTTTCCCTGTGATAGAGAACAATTCCCAGCACTAAAAACAATGTATGACATCTTTATAAGCATGTACTAGAGAGAAGGGATAAAAAGAACTCATTTTGCAATTTCTAGTCCGTGTAATGTTTGAAGGTGGCTGCAAAACAAGAAATGTCTCAGTACTGTTAGTGACTGAAGAGAGATGTGCAGAATAGCAGTGAAAGGATTAACAGAATATGCATCAGGTCAGCAGCATTACTTCACAAGATCACTTTTCTGTTCCTTCCATTGATGACACTTAGTAATTTTTCCCCACATGTAAGAAAATATCCAGTACCTACCTCTTCAAGATCTTGATTTTGACCTTCTCCTTCATCATCACTGTCATCTTCATCTTTCCATCTGCTAAAATCTACTTTTAGCCAGTGCTGTTTCACCTTCTGTTTGAGGAGGTGTGGCCAGTAAGGTCCCTCCTCCTTCTTTACCAAAATGAGTTCTATGTTACGATCACGAGGAAAGCTGCGACTTTTCTGCAAAGGTGATACGTACATGTTTAAATCTTTATTGACCTATCTGCCTAGTACTTAAGTACATATCAAGGTGGTGAAGATAGAATGCATATTTACTTTAGCCATTTAGTGAAAAAGGTATAGATATTACTGTTACCTCTCTTTAATAATGAGAGATAAGTTACCCAGTCCAAGTACTAAAGACTAATGTGTGTGTGTGTGTGTGTGTGTGTGTGTGTGTGTGTGTGTGTGTGTGTGTGTGTGTGTGTGTGTGTGTGTGTGTGTGTGTGTGTGTGTGTGTGTGTGTGTGTGTATCAGTAAGTGAACCAAAACACATGAAATATGCCTGGATTCTCAATGTATTTAAGGAGACACAATATACTAAAGAGAAGGACACATAAGGTTCATTAGCAGACAAATATAGTGGACAAAAGAAATGAGAGAGAGAGAGAGAGAGAGAGAGAGAGAGAGAGAGAGAGAGAGAGAGAGAGAGAGAGAGAGAGAGAGAGAGAGAGAGAGAGAGAGAGAGAGAGAGAGAGAGAGAGAGAGAGAGAGAGAGAGAGAGTACAGGCTATCTGGTGACCTACCCTCACCATATCACGTCCCTTCCTCTCTGCCTTCCCTCCCCCATGAATCCCTACAAGTCTGCAGAGGGCCTCTAATAACTTCTATCCATCAATTCACACTCCATCCTTCTCATTCTACTTTTCTCTACCCTTACTCTCAATTTTCCCATTTTAGACACCCTTTCAAGCTCCTCTATTAGTTGTTTCAATATCCCAATTAATAGTCTTCCCTCAGTGTTACATAAATTTTGACAACTTCCTTTTCATTCTACTTGTCTCCTTTCCCTTTTTCTCTCCTTATTCTGCCTCTCGAGCTCCTCTATCAGTACTTCCAATCCCTTTTCAAAACCACAAGCAAAATAATAATATATCTACATAATCTGCCAACCAAGACAAGGCACAAAAATGCATTCATACAATCTCAACAAACATCCCTGAGAAGAAATGAAAAAACCAACAACCATCTCTCTTCACACTGTCCATCCATCACATTTGTGGTCCTTCAGAATCACAGTCATCATATTTGATCCAGTTATTTTCATTGCTAATCACTCTTCCATCCTCTCATTCTACTTGATTCAGCCTATCCAAGTCCACTTTCTATTTGTCAGCAACTTCAGACATCAAATAATGTGAGAAGTGAGAAAAATGTGTAATGGGAAAAATTCATAGCTTACATATCCTGAAAATTTAGCGCCATACTTTGCAACCATATTTCATGATGGAGGGTTTGTGTAATTCTGGAAGTAGTAAAGACCAATTAAATTACTGTAGAGTGTAGATAATAGAATAAATCATAAAAACAAAATTAATTAATAAATTAAAATAAATAATAATAATAAAATAAAACAAATAAATCTAAATCAAAGTGAAAAATAAGCCATGTTTCTACCACTTTACTTACTTCTGTATCAATTTCCTTATAGAGATCATACGTATATTCGTAATCTTTCTTTTCTGTTCCTCCACTACCCTTGAAATATATTTTGTCGTCTTCAAATTTAATGATGGGACTTCTGCAGTCTTCCAGGCAAATAGTGAGGAAAACTATATTTTTCCTCTGTGCCCATGTGACTGGAGGAGGAAGTGGCCTGAAAATGTACATCAGGTTAACACATGTAATTAGCATGTGAATGCCTTACAAACTTAAAGAAGACTCAAGAGACTACTTAGGAAAAATCAATTAACTTAAGTGTTGCCAGTAAACTGTTTGAAGCTAAGCTCAAGTATGGTGAACAATCAGTGCACTAATGAACAACCTGGAAAATACTAACAACCATTCACTCTTCTGGACAAATACACACAGAAGGGGCTGCTCAAAACTAACAATCAAAGAGAGATGTCAAAGTGAACACTACACACATTCATATACACATGTAACTCATTATCTGACATACACATACAATAACATTCAAAAACATGTATAAAAAAATAAATAAATAAATAAATTTTTATTGAATATAGAGGCAGGTAATATGATGTAAGGTAAACTATGAGTCATGAGACAAGTTTACTGATAATTTGCCTATCTAAATACAAATAAGAACAAACTAATAGAGATAAATTAAAATTAATACATACAAGTAAAAAAATTGAGGGAGATATGATGCAAAATAACTTATAAATCATGTACTAAGTTTCCTGATAAGTTATTTAACCACTTAAATACAGATAATAAAATAATAAAGATAAATAGATATTAAAAAAAAAAAAAAAAAAAAAAAAAAATATATATATATATATATATATATATATATATATATATATATATATATATATATATATATATATATATATATATATATATATATATATATATGCAGTACTATGAATCTAATAATTTAACACAATATCAATACAATCCCTTCCATAATGTTCCTTTTATTGTCACTTTAAGACATTCCTCTGTTCCACACTGATAAAAGCCAGCACCTCTTATCAACAAATTATTATCTAGTTGATCAGCTTCTGTGCTCACTACCAAATAACCTCATAAACACATATTCTCCTAAGTCCTTAATTTGCAGGCTATAAGAAAGGAAAGATGAAAATTTAATGTTATAAAAATTTAAGAGAGAATTTTAGGTTATGAAACTTGCTTAGTCATGATTGGCAGGTGAGGTGGCAAGACAACTCTGCTCTACTGCATTGGACAGAAATTGAACTGGTCACCTTAAACAAGCAAAACTGTGCATGTAACCAACTACTTGGTGTGTCAAAATTTATGTCTGATGAAGTACATGTTGAAACTGATGGGAGATGACAAGGCTGACTGTGAACTGGAAGGCAAGATGAGATGAGCTCTGTGAGGAATAACCTGGAACTGAGACACCCTACAAAAATTTGTGAAAGTAATCTATAATTTAAGCAGTACAATATTAAAAGGCTGCTGCTGTTGTTGCTGCTTCTGCTACTGATGATGATGATGATGATGGTGGTGGTGGTGGTGATGAAACTGTCAGGCAGTGCACTGCATCAACAGAACACTATAATGCATGACTGACTCCTGATCAATGCTGAATACCCCAAACATTTTCGTACTTAAGGCAATATCAATTCAAACAAATCTTACGCCATGTCTGCACCACGAGACGGTCAGATATAAATAACAATCAACCACATCGTACTCTGAACCCAAAACATCTATGAAAACTAATGAAATAAGCGCCAACAGATGAGAATCCACCTCAAATGACCCGCCAGCACCTTGGCCAGCACGCTATAGCCCATGGGCCTGATACCACCCGATACCTGACTACGACCACGGTAATGTCACATCTACACCACCACCAAATACACCACATTCGGCGACTAAACTACCACTAACAATTCATATTGATAACAGCAACAATAAACCTAAGCTAGAACAGCAAGGACGTGAAACAGAGACAACCACCCCATGTCTTGGTGGCAGTGAAGTGTTTACACGAGGCGGCCTGAAGCCCACGCCTGCCACCGGTGCCGTTAAATACCACAATTCCCGAGTCCCCGCGGCCTGCCACCACCACGCCCTGGCCTGCCGCCACTGCATCCCATCACGTGACGCCACACACAGGCACTCGGGGCGCTACCTCCCTCAAAATGGGGAGAAATACTCACTGTGTGCAGGACATGGTGTTGGCGTCTAGCGCGGCGCGGGGAAGGTAAATACTGCAGCGGCGGCCGGCAAAGGGGATCTGGGCGCGGCGGGGACTCCTCTCCCACACCCTTAAATAATCTCGAATCCTCTATCCAACAACTAAAAGGGATCAAGGCGCGGCGGGGATTCATCGCTAATACCCTAGAATAGTCTCTGATTCTCCAAACATCCAGAAAATACAGTAGCATGTCAAAAACAATACCTCAGGTAGTGGTTATTTTTGTTTTTATTAAGATCTGTACTACATGTTTGGCGTGACTGATTCATGTTCACGCAGCGGCGTTCAGAAGGCTGTGTGAGGGTGAATGATTAGAATGGATGTGGAAATAAAGGATTCTGTTATTTGTGTTTTGATGCTCTTCTCTTTTCGTTTATTCTTTCCAAACCTAATTTCCGCCCCCCTGACCTGCAGCATTACTCTATCTGTTATTGCATCATATGTGACATGTATTGCGTGATGGCTGGAGTAATGTAATGTTCTCTGATTTATGGATTGTGGTGATGGCCACTGTTTACATCACCACCACGCTCTTCAGAAACTTCTAGAATGTGCTCACAAAGTAGCGAATCGATAGATAATTCGGTGATAGCTCGCATTTTTCATTGACCTTATGCATTGCCGATACTTCCCCCTAGCAGCTAGCATGCCCCACTGTTGTGCTACACGCGACACGCGGGCACACAGATGTCCTAACGTAAAACTCTCAAATGGAACTGTGAATTACCGAGGATATCCACCAGAGTTCCACCGATATTATTCCTCAACTGGCATCAGTAGCTGGGTGCATAGTCTAGCAGACCAGTATTCATGTAGCTTACCTCACCCAATTCATTCTATGAGTAATGATTTATTAAGCTTCATCATTGGATGTCCAAGAGATGCCTTCTGCTGTCTGCCATTTAAGGAGCGGCGATTCTGCGGACTTGTGCTAGTGCTATATTTTCTTTGTCATGGCTGGCTGCTCTACTTGTCACACACACACACACACACACACACACACACACATATATATATATATATATATATATATATATATATATATATATATATATATATATATATATATATATATATATATATATATATATATATATATATATATATATAGCATGCTGAGTGTATGGAGTAGCCTCATGTGAATACACATATGAGTGCTTGAATTAACTACCGAAGAGGCATTATGTTGCTCGTTGTTTACAGAGTCCGGCATATAGCGCTAATGGAAGGAGAGGTGACTTAAGCCTACCAGGCATAAGGCTGTCCATATGTAAGAGTATGGGCGAGAGGTGCTCTTGCCCCCGAGTGACGCCCGTCCTGAGGTAGTGTCAGCTGAGTCTGCCCGTCTGGTCCTGGGTAGAGAATAGGCGATGGCAGCAAAGGAGGGTGAATGGTGACAGTGGAGGGACACTGCAGCCGCCTGACAGCCTCATGGCAGCACGGCGAGTAGCGGTGCCTGCTAACGCAAAAAAGAGAACCAGATTCGACGGAAGGCGTGCGCCTGCGAGAAATCTTGCAAAAGTGCGTGGAGCACCTTAGTTAGGGGTAAGCAAGACAGCTGTGGGAGATGTGTTCTTACGCTGACGTCTCCTCGAAGGGAGACACGTATAATAAGTGCGTGGAGCAGCTTAGTTAGGGGTAAGCAAGACAGCTGTGGGAGACACGTATAATATCTGCGGTACACGAATCTCAAGCACCGCATTAACACTAGCGGCCCCGCTCCTATCGAGCACACACCTCGAAGAATACTCCCCACCCGGAGGCAGGAGCTGGAGGAAGCGGTGAACGACCTACAATTGCGCAATGTGCGATCGAAAAGTCGAGCAGCCCATGGTTCTTCGCAGTGGTTCTGATCAAGAAAAGTTGATCGTCGCGTCTCTGCGTGGACTATAGAGCCCTGAACAACGTTACGGTAAAATCCTCTTTCAAGAGTCTGAAGCTGGGGATATTGTATGGCCTACAGTGGAAGGCCGCGCCCTCGTCCACTTGAACGACGTTGTAGTGTTTGGATGCTCGTTCAAGGAGGAGCTGCAGAGACTGGAGGTATTCAGACGAATGAGGAAAGTGAACTTGTAGCTCAGCCACAGGAAGTGTCTGCTGTTCCAGCGAGATGCCCTTGGACACTTCGTCAGCGAAGATGGTGTACGTACTGATCTGAAGGTGACGGCTGTAGCAGATTGGCCAGTGCCGCAGAATGTGCTACAGATACAAAGCTTTGTGGGCCTCTGCACATATTACCACCTCTTCGTGAAGGATTTCGCCAGTATAGCTGCGCCCCTGCACCATCTAACGAGGAAGGGAACCCAGTCCTGTTGGGATGCGGGATGCCAGACAGCTTTTGAGTGTGGACTATGATGCCAGCGCTGAGGGCATGAAAGCCGTGCTGTCACATTTAAAGGAAGGACGTGAGCATGTGGCAGCGTATTACAGTAACAAGTTTAGCCTGGCAGAGAAGAATTGCTGTATCACCCCGTTGTTCCCGTCAGTGGTGAAAAGTTTTAGAAAACTTCTATCCATACTTGTATGAAGCCAAGTTCACCATAAGGATCGACCATGCAGCCCTGCAATGGTTAAAGATGCTGAAGAATCTCAAGTGGCAAGGAACATCTGGCGAGGTGGCGTGGCAGGCTGGAGCAGGACTGCATTGAGTACTGCCGTGGGTGTGTTCACAACAATGCTGAGTCTCAGCAGGCGCCCATGTGAGCCTTATTGTTGTCATGTCAATGTAACAGTAAGGAGCCACAGGAAGTTTGTAAGCTGACACGACTGTGTAGTGTGTGGTACAAAGATTGGCAGAGAAACTCCTGCAAGAGGTGCAGAAGTACTCGGGCCTCCGCCCAGTAGTGGAGTGGGTAAATAGCCAAGGTCGCCCCAGCGAGAATGAAGTTACTACCCTGAACCTAGCTACAAGATTTTACTGGAAACAGCGGGACACACTCAAGTTGAGTGGAGGTGTCCTGGTGAAGAAATGGTTAGCACCTGATGGAGGAGTGATGTACTGGCAAACAGTCATTCCTCAAGATCAGAGAACCAACCTGGTGCAAGAGATGCACGACGGTGCCATGCCATCAAGGAGCGAAGACGACACTCACAGCACTACACAATAACAGACGAGGCTTGTGTATAGACTAAAACTTGGAAGGAAAAGTAGCACAGACATCAAGATAGCATGAAAGACGGCCTACATATCACCTTCCATTTTTCTCTTACTGTTTCTTACAAGTTATTGTTTTACCACTGCAGAGCCCATTTTATCATCAGCTTTATTGACTACCACACTACTCATTCTGCTGTTTCATGTTTAACTTGTATGAAGCATTTAATTAAATGGGAGTAGATGATTCTATAACTTTACCTGTAAAAACTAATTCATACTTCAAGTGACATACTTTATGCAAATGAATATGGGACAAAACAGTAAATTTAGTACATTGCAGTTTTTCTTGTAATGTTTCTGAACTCAAAATCTATTGTCCATTGACAAGGGAATATTATATAGTAAGAGTTAAGGGTGGTATACTGTCAGCGGCAAACCCATTGGCGAGGGTACGGGGACAAGTAACTGTTACAACCATTTACTTTAACATATTTATAATTGATGTCAAACTAATTCTAATACATATAATCGCCATTAGCTAGCACAAAACACCACTAATTACTTACCATGATTCTCCATCAATGAAGTATATTTTCTTGCCAACTCTATATTATAAACACATAATTCCTACTTTATATGGAATTTCAAATGCTAGTAGTCCATGACCATAACAGTGTAATGTGCACCTTGTCCCTTGTCTCTGATTTCAGTGGAAAGCTAGAGCTCTTTATTTCATGACCTTAACACTTTAGTATTTTTGAAAGACCATATTACTCCCTCTTATCAATATTATTTGACTTTATCCAATTTTTAAGAACTTGACTTTGATGTTTTCATTAATGCTATATGAAATATTCCATTATCAAGATCTGGAATGCAAATATCAGTCACAATGTCACATTGGATAACTGATAATTTGCATTTGAAAAATTAGGTAAACAGTACATATCCTTTACTTCATAACAGTTGATTCAGATTCTCCTTTTGTGGTTACATTAAATAGTACAGTATTTTCTTTACACCATGAAGCCTTTGTAATAACTGAGGAAGCCTTCCTCCCAATTCACTACAAACTCAAAAGTGGGGCAGAATCAGAATGTATTTGAATAAGAATTACACAAAACTCTTTCTTTCATTCACAGATGCATCTAAATACACAGAAAACATACACACAACAGCTTTTCCAATTTCAATGATTATAGGATACAGTATTCTAAATTTAAGACAAATGAAGTAAAGTAAATGTTGCTTCCTGTACTGAAGCAACCCACCTAATTAAAACTCAAGTTATGCTTTGGTGATTTATTAAATACTGAATCAAGTATTTTAATTTAATGCAAGTCACTTCTAGAAAAAAAAGTATACACATTAAATACATACTTCTGTGTCTGCACTCTCAATTCAGACAATGACACCTATGAGGAATATTTAGACTAAATTCAGG
The DNA here is from genome assembly GCF_035594125.1 of Scylla paramamosain. NCBI lineage: Eukaryota > Metazoa > Arthropoda > Malacostraca > Decapoda > Portunidae > Scylla > Scylla paramamosain. The sequence continues at coordinate 2,626,300 of NC_087160.1, forward strand.
TTTCATTCCTCCTGTCATTGCTGACCAGGAATTATACTAACTGTTTAAGGTATACAAAATGCTACCCATATTCACAAAAGCACACTGATGGAGTTGTGTGCTTTGCTTTTTCCAATCAATTAAAGTACTTGTGTTTAAGTCAAATAAAAATGGAAAAAAAATATAAAAATAAGATAGCCTCCTTAACCTAAGAATGCCTTAGTCCTACTCTCGCAGGAATGTTTTACATCAATGTCCACCCGTTTGTTCCTGGTAGACCTCAATGACATCATCATTTTCCATTTCAAGCTGGAAATGATAAAACATTGATTAAGACATGAAACACATCTCTGTCTATAAATCACACCATGACTAACTCAATGCAATTCTTGATACACAAGTTGAATCATATGAACAGGATCAAATAATAACTTGGTCAAGATTCTCACAATGAAGATTAAGAAACTGTACAATGGTTCAGCAATCAATACGAGACTGCACAATGAACAATATGCAAAGTTTGTTATAAATGTGAATGTGCACCAAGAATATCTTAACTATGGAGTTATGAATAATGATGAAGTTTGTTTTAAAAGTGAGAGACTCAAAAGTAAATGTGACAATATACTGCACAAAGGACAGGGTAATGAAGTTATGAATAATGAGGATGAAGTTTGTTTTAAAAGTGAGAGACTCAAAAGTAAATGTGATAATATACTGCACAAAAGACAGGGTACCTATAGTCTTTTTACTGATGGAAGAAAATCTGGGCCTTGGCTGAGCAGGGAATTCCCCATGCGTTGTTGCCATGTCTCTACAGGACCAATTATCGGTTTAACACATTGGTGGAAAGGACAGGTGACCATCCTAACCCCTCCACTTCTCTCTCTTAGTACTGTATGATAATGTGAATACTTTTTCTATTTAATTGTTTGTGGTAAATGTGTCACATAATTACGACTGGGAGAAGAGCAGATTCGATGCACTGTCGTCTCACTCACATTTGTGGCTTTTCGCTGTTCAAGCTATTGCTATGGAGGGTATAATGATAGGGCCTCTATTAGCCTTCTCTCTCTCTCTCTAAAAAAAAAAAACACACACACACACACACACACTTATTTGCGTTGTTAATAAGTTCTTTCTCTTGGCTCCGGAGAACATGTGAGTGCTTGGGAGTCGCTTCCATCATGGGAGTGATCCCTGAGAGGCTGCTCCACCCCTCTCTCTGACCCAAGTCACCTGACCCTGCCGATACACACCCCAGCTCTTGACCTACATGATGTCACAGAGCTATGTTTGCAAATGCTGTAATATTTCTGTAAAACCCAGACTATTATCTTAAAATCGGAACCATTCATAGCACTGCATAGTTTGACAGAGTAAATTAAATAGTCCATACCTAATACTTGAATTTCAGTAAAAAAGTAAAAAAGAACTGATATATTTAAGAGAAATTGTGATGTGGCATAGTAGCTAATGGATCTCGGCCAATCCCTAAATGTTCTTCCAAGAATAAAGAGTATAGTAATTTCATTTAATGCACTAGACATAGCACCTCAGCACAAAAGTAAGGTGGTGTGATGGATAGTCTGAATAATATATGTCTGTAGTGTATTCACTGGGAATCAAAATGGTTGTGACTATATGTTGAATGACTTCAACTATCAGTGACATGCCTTCTCTTGGAACACTATGGTAACAATGAAAATTTTATCTAAAGCCTGAGGGACGCCTTCCTTGAGGACTGAACCTCTGCCAGACCACTCACAAAAATGCAAGTCCAACACCTAACTGATCAGGCCAAGGTGATCACTGCAGCCCAAGAGGATTTAGGTCAGCCTTGAGGATCTTGTCACTAATTCTCCTGTGAGTATTGTCATTATCTACACAAGTGACTCAATTTGCCTTTTCCCTTGCTACCATTTTATACTGCTTGAGACCTTAGTTTATTCAAAACCTTAACTTCCATCTTTCTAACAAATTCATCATTTACATGTTGCACCATCACACACTCTGACTCTCCATCCTGCATGTCTACCTTCAACATATGCCATGCCTTACTTCCCTATAAAACCTCTCTATTATCCTGTAATATGACCACCTCCATCATTAAACAACTTGCCCTGTAAGTAGTATGGATATTTGTCATATTTGATCTTTGGCCTCCTTAGGTGTCGTATGTGAATAACAGGCAAAACATGCACGTGTGTGTGTGTGTGTGTGTGTGTGTGTGTGTGTGTGTGTGTGTGTGTGTGTGCGCGCGCTTGAGAGAGAGAGAGAGAGAGAGAGAGAGAGAGAGAGAGAGAGAGAGAGAGAGAGAGAGAGAGAGAGAGAGAGAGAGAGAGAGAGAGAGAGAGAGAGAGAGAGAGAGAGAGAGAGAGAGAGAGAGAGAGAGAGAGAGAGAGAGAGAGAGAGAGAGAGAGAGAGAGAGAGAGAGAGAGAGACTTACTGCTTTAGGCGTTTCCTCATCGTTAATACGTCTTCCATCAAAGAGAAAGCGAAGAGATGCAACTGGAACTCCCACACGTTCACTATAAGACTTCTTTAGTTTGCCCATTTGTGTCGTCATTTTCACCCTGAAGTGAATCTCATTGGAATCCTGTGAAAGAGTACAAGAATTAATTCCAAAACATTTCAGCCAATGTCTGATTGTGACAATTTTACATGGCATTAAGAATCAAATGAAAGTTTCCTTCAAATAGACATAATTATATACTCATTGAGTGGTCCTAAAATACAAAAATAATTTTACAAGATCCACTGAATCCCTAAATTACATTTCACATTACACAAAAAGAGTATATCAGTAACTTATCTATATTTGATGTCTATACCCAAGCACTTCCCCTGAGGGACAGCCATGATAGGGTTCTACAGGGTAGCAGACAGCCATCCCACAAGAACAGCAGAGTACAAAAGTGGGGCACCCATAACCATAGCAGGATTTGTGCAATAATGATATCAGCAACAAGTAAGACCCAGCAGCTGGTCAGGCTGAGACTACTTTATGTCCTAGCACCAAAACCAGCAGTTTTCATACCAAGCGTTACCTTGACCACAGCTACCCACACCCAGCCCAATATGAGTAGGATGCCAAGGATTTCTCCAGTGCCCGAACAATCTACGCATTAATGTCAAGCAGGAACAAGATAGAAACACAATATCCCTGAGAGGTCCCCAGACAAGGTTACCCTACCATCCTGACAGCTCTGAGTGTTCCCACAACCTGACAGGACACTAACCCCCAATTCTGATTTAGATCAGCCATTACCATTGTAGTTAATAGTACTGCACAAGAAATGCAAGTGAAATATTCAATAAAATGTTCTGCTTCCTTTTTCATTTAAAAATTATATGGTAAAGATGGCAGAACTATTTTTTTCCAAATAAAAATTTTCCTATACTTGAACAAGAATCGGCCAATGATTCCCTAAAAGGATGATCTCTTCAAATGCAATTCTTCACTCAGGACAACTGGTGTGTATCTGGCCAGTCTTACAAACACCTCTGTCAATGGTGAGGCAATAGAGCACACAAACAACTGTCGATACAATTTCTCTGATTTTCACCTTTTTCTTGTCCAAAAATAAAAAGCCTAATACAATTGGTAGATCAAGAGGCACTTTTTTTTATTTATTTATTTTTTTACTACAAACCCTTAACTATTCTACATCAAAAGTAAACCATTGCATTTAATTTTATTAAGTAATCAGAAGTGCTGGTCTTACTCTTCTTGTGCACCATTCAGCATAAGCTCTATGTATTGGAATGAGAAAGCTGATGTCCAGCAATCGTCATGTAATGATGCCAACTACAAAAACACACACAACAAACAAGCAGCTACTTGCTTTAGAACTCCTAGAACTCCATCCATAGGAGCAGCATCAGCCATAGCTTGTCACTCAAGTTAGCTGGATGACGGTGCACAGGAACCAGTCTCTAGACAATGATGAATAAAGAGTAAAAATCAACACTGCCCTCAACCTGATAGACCCTCGAAGTTCAATTTATGAAAGAATAACACCAATACAGTGAAAAATTAAGAGCACCATGTGTGCTGCTGACCATTAATGAGAAATATACTTCAATTTTAGTCATCACACTGCCATGGAATCATAGGCTGGTGTCAGCATGTTACTTATTTTCATAAGTGTTGTCACAAATGTTTATTTATGGTGACTTTTTTGCCTTTCATCTACCACAATACACATGATGATGTTTATCAAGATGATTCATGTATTCTGTATGTGCATGTGTTGGGTAAATCTGCAAGGTAAAGAAATGTCAAATTTGTTCATTTTATGTGATAATGCATTATAAGAAATAACTCTGGGCAGTGAAAGCAAGTACGAGTCCCACAGTAAGAGGCAACAGGTGACAGAACAGTAGAGAACATGACCAGAGATCAGAGGAAACAGGGACGAGTTGCAGTTTCTGGGCATGTTCAACAATAGCAAATGTGAGTAATACAAGTAAAAAATAAATAAAAAAATAAAATAAATGAATAAAAAAAAAAATAACAGCAATTACACACAGCACATCTGAAAATAGTATAACTAAATACGCATGTGTTCTGTACTGTATGCATATTTCCTTGCATGCCTCACATAAATGAACATACAGATTATTAATTTGAGTAAACCACTTGTTTGTCACAACACAACACACTGGGTTGCAGGAGATAGGGAGAGAATGGTGTTACACAACACTGTGACAGCACCACCGGATTACATTAACACACACAGACAAAGGAGAACTGTGTCATGACTGTGGCATCACCACAACCACAGTATCATACTGTGGAGATGCTGCATCGCACTGGGCATGAGGACAAAGCACATGCACACAGGTGTAGGCCATGTGGCTGTGCTGCACAACCATATCATGCAGAATGTGAAGACAAAATAAACGTGCGTGCATGCACGCACGCAAGCACGCATGCACACGCGCACACACACAGTTCTAGGCCATGTGGGTACAGTAAAATAGAGTAACAATTTTCTAATTTACCAGACCTGGTAAAATAAACCCCCAGGCTATTTTGCCAGTAAATATTTTCATTGCTATGAAGGCAGGTAATGTTAAAAATAACAACACAGATCTAAGTTAGGACCTGAACAATATGGATTCTGTGATCTTTGACTGTTGTCTTCTGTGGGTGCACCAGAAGTGTATTGCCAAGGGAACCATGCCCAAGGGAAAGTTTTGGATTTGCAGACTTATGCCTGAAGCACTTAAAATATTCAGACTTCCATATTTCTTTTAATAACTGATTTTAAATTGTTTTAACAATTAATGAAAACAAATAAATTTGTTAAATCTGCATTACTTTTAACATTACCTGCCTTCATAACAATACAAATGTATATCGGCAAAACACCCTGGGGGTCTACTCTAGCAGAACCAGTGAAATAACCTTAAAAGCATGTTTGCCTATTTTTACCAGGACCTCTTCCTAAAGTGTACCTGCTAGATTAACTGTATGCAGTACAAGACTCACCCGGTGAGTCAACATGGATTTACCAAGAAACTACTTTCAGCTTAGGGTTGTCACAGCAGATTGGATCTACATTTAGCAACAACATTACGTCAAATACCCTTTCTGATGGAACTGTCTCCATTTATCAAGCCTTGGAACTAGCACTGAGTTGTACTGACTTGTGCCACCAGTGGCTGGCTGTGGGAGCAAGCAGGCACCAGGGAAAAATCCCAACTGCAAGTTGGAAGCCCAACTGAAGCCATCTTGTAATGAAGTCCAACACACTGCTGCCACCTGAACCACTGCCCTCCCCAGATTTACAAAGCAAGTCTTAATAAAACCACATTAACTATTTCTGGCTTTGGGCATGATCTAAGCAACAGCAGTTAGCTTTCCACCACACCCAAGTATTCAAAACAATGCTAAAATTACACCAGAGAACAATACTGCAGCAGCAGTTAATGTGAGCCAAAATCCCCTACCTTAGGGTGATAATACTAAACCTGACCGAATCTACATGTGTACACCAGGATCCCAAGACACCAGCGGGAAAATATGTACTGCCGCCTCTTTACACGCCTGAAACAAAGGAACGCCAGGGAAAAAAAAAGAGAAAAAAGATCACACCTGACCATAACCACACATTAAACAACATAAATATAGTGTTACAGGACATGCAGGCCAGTAAGTGGTTAACGAACTCCAATGACAGCAAGACATCAAGCCACGGCAGCACATGGACCCAGGACAACAGTAGGCTTGGCGCGGGCATCACCCTGGGCTGGCCTCCCAACACGTGCCCCGGCGCCTCGCCTTCCCTGGCCTGCCGCGGGGCACCGCCTTCGCCGCCCCCTGAGATGAGGCCGCCGCGTCTTGCCCTTGTGACCCATGCCCGCACATTTGAGGTCAGCAGTAAGGTCAACTCACCTGGCCCACCACTTTAAGCTTGATGTACTCGTTCCCTTCCCCCTCAGGTTTGGCGTCCTGTGGGAGGAGGGATAAGACTCATTAATTTTACTGTTCGTATTTGGGAGTCACTGCGCCTCTCAACGGCTAGCGTGGTGTGTCAATGTCTGTGCAAGGGGTAGAGAGCAGCTGTGGGCTTGGTGAGGGTGTACTTACAGCGTTATCGGACATTGTTTAGATGTGTGTGGAGTCGCGTGGGCCACCCAAACAACGAGAAGCAACTGGGACATCCGGGACACCCTCCGCAAATATGGCGCCAGCTTTTGCCGCCAAATTTAAACCAGCCGCCGCCGATGCACCAGGCTGGCGCTTCCTGTCCTTCAATACTGGCCGGGTTTGGGATTGGTTTTAGCATGCTGGTTAATTCTTAGATGTTAGCAGAAATTATATTTATCATGAGACTCTCTTTCATATAATTTAATCCGCTTTACATAAATCCATTTTCTGTAATTTCTTAGGAGGCAATGAAATAGAAAACGGAGAAGGATGTTCTTCTTACTACATTAATCATCTTCCTGAATCAACCCTCATAAATTTTTTTTTTTTCTTTTTACTTATATTACATGTGTCTTGGCGACTCTTTTGGTTGAGGCCACGTGCTGGAGTAAATCTGCTTTGTGACGCCGCGGGGCAGAGAGCAAACTGAAACTTATCTGAAGTACCGCGCCATCCTTATAGAAAATTAAAAACTTATGCAAATTTCATATGACTACTTCAGACATTGTCATGATGCACTTGAACTATCAGGCCTCCAGGCATCAAATGACCGGGAGGAAATTGCCACCGAGATAAAGGATTAGATGTTAATCCATTCACAATCGATCAAGGTTTAATGTTCTTGTGTTGAAAAATTTCACTCGTATGAAAATTATAGCCATACTGAGGAATGTACCCGACTAAGGTTTGGCTCATTATCTTTCACCTACTAGGAGTGCAAAGATAATGTATACCCAGCAGCGACCCCTCTTCAGTTAAAAACTGCTGCATGTCAGGCCAGAGGTGGTCGCTGAGCAGGATTTACTACATCTCATTTTTAGAGAAGAGCGTGATCCAATATCCAAATTCAAACTGACCATGAAAAACGGGCCAGCAGGGATCCGCGTTGTGGTTACAGATGTAGAATCTGGCCGCCGACGGCTTCTCATGGCAAAGTATTTATGCCGTCTTCAGACCAATTTCTCAGTGTCTCTATGAAGTATATCCAGGAATGCCATACATAGGTGGTCCATGCACACAAGGCACCACACACGGTATGGTGTAATATGTTATAACCGGACATGGATTGCCATACGTGTTCTCTAACACAAGTTAGTGGTCACTCAGTGTGTTGTATGTTTTGTTATAAGGATCCCTGCTCTTTGCTGGAAAACACCAAATTTATTCTAAAGATACCTCCAGATGCTAGGAGTTGCAGGATCCTTTCTGTGATCGCTGTTGGAACTGATTCTTACATGTGCAAAAATGGCATGAATCACGCAACAAAACCATAAGGAAATCTCTCGCATTATGAGAGAGAGAGAGAGAGAGAGAGAGAGAGAGAGAGAGAGAGAGAGAGATTGTAAATGGAATGTGAGCCTTTAGAGTTGTCTAACATTAGAATCCTTACATTTTAATTAATCATCGTGCCAAGTTGGGTTTCTGATTCAAGACATACTTTCAATTCCATTAGTTACCAAGCAATTTTTTGATGCTGAACCTTATAAAAAAAATATATAATTCAAATATAAATTATACACACATACAAAACTGTACAGGTTTCTTATTAGCAATCACATTTGTACTTGATATATGTCTAAGGCACATCCTCTCTTATGCCCAAATAGACGAATTTATTACCTATACTCCTGCTCCAACAATGTTATATTTGAAAAAAAAAAAAAAAAAAAAAAAAAAAAAAAAAAAAAAAAAAAAAAAAAGCTTGCAACCAAGTACTATGTACACATATCTTCAAAAGAAAATAAATGTCTCAAAAACCGAGATAACCCTTTTTGTCCTCTTCTTTTTTGGGTGGAGATAACTGGCATTTTTTTGCAGCACAGTTTTTATTAACTTTTTATTTTCATAGTAACTAAGGTAAAATCTGAATATCATTCTGGATACATAAAAGGATAATTTATAAAACAAAATCAAGACAAGAAAGAGAATCCAAAATTAAATTTGCATTTTTCAACATACATCTCAATTCCTCCCCTGAGCTACAGGTTCTGAGAGAATTCATCTCTTCATTCTTTATTTTTATGAAATCAATAGTTTCTCTCAGCAAGGCATCTCTTCTCATGGTTAAAACATTTTGTGGTTTCTTTTTTCTTTTCAAATCTATTTCCACTTCATTTGATGGAACTTTTTCTTGTAACTCTATTGAAAGTGACCTGGCTGATGATGTGTGTTCTCTTGGTTGTTGTTTGCTCCTGTAATTTTTTCTTTTGCTTGCAAAATTTCTTGAGTTGGTAGGTTGGTCTTCTTCATTTACCATTCTGGCACTTTTATGAGAATCAGTAAAGTGCATTGGTGTACTTCTTTTCAAATTACTTTCATTCAGTACATGCTCACTATGTAATTCATTTCCAATGACACTGTGTGAAGGGTATCTTACACCAGACTTCATTGACCTTGGAGAGTCCCTAAAATCTGCTCGCCTGGGAGAATGAAAGTCTGATCTACCACTTCCCAGAGTAGTAAATGATGTTGGTGTAACTGATGGGGTCCTAGACAAAGATGGCGAAGAGCAAGAGCCAGAAGAAAAGACCACTCCTCGAACTTTACTACGCCTGGGCGACAACCCATGACGCAGGACACACCGGCGTGGCCGAGCCTGGAGTAGTCTTGGGGCTTTCCTATCCATTAATTTGATCACATCTTCTGGAATTATAACTGGATCAGGTGGAGGTGTGGAGAGCAGATGTCTATACACTGTCATGTCAGCTTTTATGTTTTGGTCGGGAGCAGACTGATCAGCCCACCATCCAGATTTTGAGAAGTACTTCACTATTGGGAATATCTGATGAGGGGCCAACTGTGACACCATTTCCATCAGTTCTGAATAAGATGAGTGATCACTGTATGGTACAACATGCATGCCAGTGCTTGCCTGTGAGCTATAAGGTCCATTTTTCCAACCTGAATAAAGAGCTGATGGAATGATGCTGATTGTCTGATATTTCTCATTCCATTTTTTATGTGAAGATACCTGCATCTGTTGAGAAAAGATATCAATGTTGTATAATATCTGCAAGATACATATTATCTTGAAAGAGACTGCTCATCATTATATGATTAAATATTCTTATTGACTTTTTTTCATAAAATTACAGATGTCATATGCCAATATGAGCTATAATAACAAAAGATAAAAAAAAAAAAAAAAAAAAAAAAAAAAAAAAAAATGAAGTAAAGAAAAAAAAACACCTTCAGTATCTCTTCTGCAGCAAAGATGGGTTGATGACAATGACATGTATCCAGACAAGTTAAATTAGAATGACTTGCCTGTTTCATGGGAACAGTGTGAATCCGTGACTGCTGAGGGTCAGTGGTGAAGACATCAAAGCAGCCAAGCAACTGAAGCTGCACATATTTCTCTTGACTGACAAGAATTCTCTCGCCGTATCTTTTGGCAATGTCTTCAAGCAGTTTCTCCCGTCCTAGAGTGTTTATGCCAATCTTTATTTCGTGATCTGGATACATGCTGTAAAAAGAAAACAAACAAAAATAAAATATTGAAATATTGAGTCAAACCAAAATACTAGTAAGAGCATCTACATAAACAGATAAATAAATAAATATACAGTAGTGCCTTAATAATTTATTTATTTCTTCTTCAAAATTTAAGAGTTATTTCTAAAAGATAGAAAATTTCAGTAAACAACAGTACTGTACAAAATATTCATTGGTTTACTATTGAAAAATTGGCTTCTCTTTATACACACACTTCATCCAAACATCTTTGGCATCAAATGCTTTTATTCTTCATCCATATCACCTCTACAACTTTCTTATTTCCAAGAAAACATGTGGACAGTTCCTCTTTGAGATCTCTTTGCCTTATAAACCTCATCTTACATTCCTCCAATTTCTCTGTAAGCTTTGTTGTATACTATTTTTTTTTCTTTTTCTTTCCCTGACATAAACATTTCCATTCATTATACTGTGGAGCTTCTTTTCCTGCCACCACTAACTTTCTTTGCACCACATGTACTTCATGCTACTGGGGAATGTTCCCAAAAACATCTTTCTTTACTTATCTCTCACTGTAACTTGCAACCTTACCCACTTCCCTCATCCATTTAAGATCTTTTGTGGTGCCTATTTTGTTTTTTATTCTAAATATCTGATTTTCATTTCCTCTGAATTATGTTTTCATTAATCTATGAAATATTTTAACTTTCACAACTACCAAACAGTGGTCAGAGTACAGAAGTTATACAATAATTACATAAAAAAGTGGTCATTTACGAGTACATCATGTTCACACCAAGAATTATATGCACCAAGTATACTGCTTCCACTAGAAGATAGTACACTCACACATTCTTCCCTATCCTAATATAAGCTTAACTAAGAATACCTATGGAGGATATAAGATTTTCCCAAAATAAGTTAATTACATTATAGATCATTTAAACCTTGCCAAAAAAGAAAATGGTGACACAAAATATCTGAACTAGAAAAAGCAATATACAAGTTCAGTGAATCATACTCAATTATCTTGAAGATCTGTTGCTTGGCTTCTTCTCTAGAAGGAAACTGGCAATAAGGCGCAGAGTAGGTGTTGTCCAGGTACAGTACATCCAAGGCACGTTGCTGCACCACATCCCGCAGCACTGGGTCTTCCAGCATCTCAGGGTCCCACCTCATGTCCCCACAGTACAGGATGTTCCCAAAGTAGCCTGAAGATGCCACCAACATTAACCTCATTAGTTGGAAACTCTCATGTTCTCTACTGACCACAAGATGAAGGACCAATATTCAAGTACAACTGTCACACCAATCACTGAATCTTTTGACTGCTTTAGTATCAAAGATTAAAACAGAAATAAAGTATCAGTTCACATACAATAAAACTTCACTGACTTGTGCTTCAGTAATTTGCAGCTCAGGATAATTTATAGAAGATTTATTAGAAAATGTAACTTGTAAAAACTTCATTGCCTTCAACAGATGTCTACAGATATGAAATAAAATCAAATTGCAAAACAGTGTAACTTGTCACCGCAAGAACCAAACCATGAAAAGCATAACAATTCTCACCCTGAAAGAGGAACATGACTGCCCCAGGAACATGGTTGGCATCAATGACTGTGACAGTGATGGTGTTGTTGCTTCCTTCGTCCAAGGGAATCAAGAAGCTATGTCCAACCTCTAACTCATGTACTACACTGTCTGGCAGCTGGAGGAATAAAAAGAGCCAATAAACCATCAACATTATAATCAGGGGGAAAATCTAAATGCTGAAACCAATATCAATATGTAATTTTATATTTGACCATAAAGATTAGAAAAATATGTATGTGCGTGCAAGTTTAATAGTGAACGCGGTCTCTACATAAATAAATAAAAAAAGTCATAAAGAATATGGCTCTCATGTGTCTTCGTATGAAAAGACATAAAAAGACGGTGCATTCTTAACAAGTACAAATACCTAAATACAAATCTAACCTCATCCTTCACTTTTACCTTGAATTTATTTTTAAGTAGGAGAGCAGTGATGGGGGAAGTGTAGAGAGGGAGCCGCCATGAAGATGTCAGCCCTTCAATGTGATCGCTGTGAAGGTGAGTGAGGAAGAACAGACGTACCTGGAGAGAGAGAGAGAGAGAGAGAGAGAGAGAGAGAGAGAGAGAGAGAGAGAGAGAGAGAGAGAGAGAGAGAGAGAGAGAGAGAGAGAGAGAGAGAGAGAGAGAGAGAGAGAGAGAGAGAGAGAGAGAGAGAGAGAGAGAGAGAGAGAAGATGCCATGAAATCCAATGCATATATCTGAGAAGTATATTGTGCTATTTTATAAATAATCATACTAGAAATTCTCTTAAAACTTAAAATGCTCTCCAAATTACCTAAATTATACTCCCTGGAGTTGAAACTGTCACTTACAACCATCTAGATCAGGATGGTCCAACTACGGGCCCGCGAGCCACAAGTGGCCTGCCGGTTGATTGTTTGTGGCTCGCGACCGATTATATTATACATTTAATTTGTACACAAAAAACACTGTCGAAGTTTGTGTCTGTATATTAAATACTACTAGGAACTAAGAATATATATATATATATATATATATATATATATATATATATATATATATATATATACATGGCCCTCCATGTAACCGTTTAGTGCTGTAGTGGCCCGAGATGTCGAAGAAGCTGAACTACCCTGATCTAGATTGTTAAGTTACACTGTATCTTTTCTACTGCCACATGTTTTCATTACTGTAATGATTCCCTAGTAAAAGATTTAACCCTGCTGCTTTCATTGTCAATATGCATTATTTTATGCTTTTATTCACTGACCCCATACAAACCCAGTGCAAGATAATAGTCTTCCTCAGTGAGTAAGGAGTGATGCCATATACCTCGCCATGCTGCCTTAGTTTAATGAATTAAACTGTATTGTAATCATCTAAGTACTGTATTTTTGTTATTCCTACTGAGTACACTATAAATCTCTTGTCTCGCATTTGTTAAACTTACAAACTTATATTGGTTCATCATGTACACTATATTATAAAAATGATATTATCTCCTTTTACTCTTAGGTATACTATCGCTCCCTTAATGTCAACCTCATACCTATTTCTTCATTGTTTGTATTATCATTATTATTATTATTATTGTTACCACTTTTATTACTATCATTATTATTATTATTATTATTATTATTATTAATTTTATTATTATAGCTATCATTAATAATAATATTATTATTAGTATGATTGCTATTATTATTATTATTATTATTATTATTATTATTATTATTATTATTATTATTACTATTAATGTTATTATTATAGTTATTGTTATTACTGACACTTATGTTGTTGCTAATTTTTAATCTTTATTATTTCTAGACTATCATAATTATTATTGACTTTATAACTATTATTGTCACATAATAATTGTAAAAATAATAACAATACTAGTTACTATTGGTAATATTTTGTCATTATTATTATTTTTCTTATTATTATTGCTATTATTATTATTATTATTATTATTATTATTATTATTATTATTATTATCATTATTACTATTATTATTATTAGGTATTATTATTATAGCTGTTTTTCTTTTCTTGATTTTGCCCAAAAAGCTTAGCTTTAGAAAGGGATGCTACAGATGTAAATAACTGTTAACTTAGATTTAGTATATAATATTGTACAACTGTAAGTAATGAATAAATGTTCAAATGTTCAAATGTTAGGGATCTTGGCATGGCTGTCAGTGGGGCTCCTCGGTTACACAGCCACAACTCTTTGGCTTATATCTTATACTTAATGTCTGATGGATGAACAGAGGATGTGCTCAAACTGTCTCTACCCAGCAAGGGATTTGAACTGAGGACCTCCCACTTGCTTATGCATGCTAGCTATGGCTAGCATGCATAAACACCAAAAGCTATTACACCACCTTGCCTTGTAATTATGAGCAGATTACTACCACTAACTATTCAAGAAGATATTTGAACCAATTTCTCTCTCTCTCTCTCTCTCTCTCTCTCTCTCTCTCTCTCTCTCTCTCTCTCTCTCTCTCTTTTTTTTTTACTGCAAATAAAAATTTATGATATGTGATACTTTTTCATACCTGTGGAGCTTTTGTCGGCTTCCAAAAATCTACTGCAATAGGTGTTGCATCAATCACACAGCCAGCCATTGTGCATTATCTTAGTCTGTAAAGAGTGAACAGAATGAATAAACTGTTTGCAGCAATAACAAGAAACATAAATACTAACAGAATAAACAATGGCAATGGCACAATAAATGCATAAAGTACTGTGCTGTCTATTTTTCAGCTGCCTTGGTTCCAGAGCTTTACTTGAATAACATTTTACTGGACCACATAACAATTAATCAGCACACTTCAGACCTGATACCTAACAAACCTCGTAAGTCACTGTAAACGGCCACTGGGCTTGCGAGTCCATAAGTTTGCTAGAATGGTATGGTACAGTGTATTTACTAATCCTAACAAGTGTGCCCCTTGGGCACAAACCCTATGGAATACTGACTTTACCAAGGAGTCTTGCCTCAGCATGTCTCATAACAGCCACAAGAATTATCACTGTTATTAACTCAAACACACACACAAAAAAAAAAAAAAAAAAAAATCATAATAAACGAAAGATTCGTTGATCGTTTTAACGAGGTTTCAGGCCCTGACAACCATCCATGGATACTGCCAGTGAATTTACAATTTGTTACTCACCAGGCCGAAACGGTGAATATTTACCGTCGACACCCACTAAGTAATGAAGCAATTCGAATATATATTTGAAGAAAATGCCATATCCCACACCAAGTGCACACCACCCGCGTTACGTCTTATCTTCGTCGCCACAGGAGCGTAATAGCGCCGTGTTGTTTTGTAAACGCAACACACTCCCCAGTCCCCACAGTTGCCAGAGGCCTCTGAATCTCTTTCTCTTTCTCTCTCTCTCTCTCTCTCTCTCTCTCTCTCTCTCTCTCTCTCTCTCCAAAGGCTACGAGGATGTAGAATCCTTGCTAAACTATCACTAATCATGAAAACACTTAAAAAACTCAGACAACTTCCATATATATATATATATATATATATATATATATATATATATATATATATATATATATATATATATATATATATATATATATATATATATATATATATATGAAAGCTTTTATAACAACTGCCGACAAACTCCCGCTGCCCAGCTGTAGCGCTCTTTGTATTGTGAAAGGCGGGAAGTCGAATAACGCGTAGCGTTATATTTCTTGCACGAAAGGCTGGTGGAGCACAAAGGAGTATGGGGGTGTTTTGTAATGGTGTAACATCACTATCAAACAGCCAATCACAGGCGAGGCCACACCATAAATATGATTCGTCCCACCTGTTGCCGCCGACACTGCCCAGGCCTTGAGGGTATCCGACGCAGTGCTGCGGGACACAGAATACAGATTTCCATCTTACGCCCCCTTCCCCCCACATGAATCACCACCGATTCCAATTCGGCTACCCTTCGACCCAAAGCGCTGCTTCTTTCACTCGTCCGTCAAGAGGCTTTGGAAGAAATTGCCACTGCCTTGAACCCTTAGGCTCATGTGTATTTCACTAAGAGATCTGTCGGGAACAATGCAGCCTTTGTCTGTTGTGAGGATATGGTGGCATACACTCTCAGACCTTGCATCTGCCTTCCAGGCAGGCAGACCTAGTCGCCCTCCTCGTTCTCCAGCATGCACAACTACAAACACCCCATAGAAGCAGCTCACATTTTCACGACTCCCTCATACTAAGGCAACAACACCCTGTCAACAATCAGCAACTCTTGCCAAGCATTCGCCATCACCTTTCTACCCTAAATAAAGCTGGAACAACGGTGACATGCCACTGGGTCCCAGGCCACGTGGGTGTTCCAAGGAATGAAAAGGCTGACTCAACAGCAAAGGCAGCTGGGACAAGACCGTCCATTACCTTTGATGTAATTCACAATGCCTCCTATTCAAAGTGAGATCGATAGGGCAGCCATATCCACAACACATCGAGTGGTCGAGGATGCTGTTGAAGAGAACTCCCGAGTCCTGATCTGCCATCTGGTACGCGGCTACAAGGGGAAAAAAGGTCGGATTTTCCCACAAGAGTGCAGATATATGATTCAGGCTGGGATATCTCTGCAAAAGAATCCATATTTGAAATTGATTCAGAACCTTGTCCTCACTGCCTTCTCACGCCTCCCGCATTAATTACCCCACTACCTCTTTCACTGGTCTGCAATCGGATTATGGCATGGAATGTTACTGATAAACGGTAGAGACGGGAAAAAAAAAATCGTTAGGAGCCTTGTGTAGTAGGAACGCTGCCATACCCACTCCTTAACATACAAAACTTCAAACTCTCACGCTAAACCCATCAAATGAGCTGAATTCACTGACTGTTTCCCCATAACCTCTCATGGAGATAAACAAACAACTTGTTTTTCTCATTCTTAGTTCTACCTAGCGAGAAGAGAAGGGCGTAAGAGACCTCTTGACGCTCCTCACCCCCAACCCCCCACCACGCCCCAGCCTCTTGGCCTACCCACGCTAGGGTGATGGCAAACAAAATGAAAAAAGTGAATAAGAAATAAAT
This sequence comes from Scylla paramamosain, assembly GCF_035594125.1. Lineage (NCBI taxonomy): Eukaryota > Metazoa > Arthropoda > Malacostraca > Decapoda > Portunidae > Scylla > Scylla paramamosain. Next base: position 2,643,030 of record NC_087160.1, read on the forward strand.
AAAAAGAAAAGAATAAAAAGAGAAGCCTCACCTCTACTAGCGAAAAGCCTCACCACCGGCAATGAAGGAGTCTCTCACCGACAGACGTGGTTGTGTGAGCAATGTGTTGCTCTCTCATTGTACAAATGGTGATGCAGTGTGTGCATGTGTGTTGCTCTGTCTTTCATTGGCCAGTCCTTCAGGCTGTGACAGCTGTATACAATGAGTCTAATCTTTATATTTTTCTTTTAAAAGTTATAGAATTGCTATTTTCTTCCTGTAAATATTTTATACTATCCTATATCCAGAGTGAGGCTTGCAGGCTCTGAGGAAGGACCTGGAGGAGGAGGAGGTGGTCGGGAGAGGAGAAAGAGAGGGAAGTATGGTTAGTGGCGTAGTGTTCCGTCTTATTCATTATGCTCGCCGAACCTCTAGACCCCCTGTGAGTAGTAGTGGTGGTGGTGCCGGAAACTTGGCTCATGAGCAAAATAGGATGGTTTACTTATTGTGGCTGTTTGCTATGATCATTTCAAGAAGCATACATAAACACTGATGTATGTGTCAGCATCAGTGGGCAGTATAAGTTACAGCCTGTTTTATTAACACCAAATTAAATACATGCTCATTCTTAATCTAAAATTTAGGATGGAAATAAACACATAAATTTTATATCATGTACAATGTTTTTCACTGTTAGACGACATGTATTACTTTCTATAAAAAAAAAAAAAAAAAAAAAAAAAAAAAAAAAAAAAAAAAAAAAAAAAAAAAAAAAAAATCATTATTTCAATATCTATATAAAGTGATTAACCAATAAAAATATTTATTATAAAAATCTATAATTGGTTCTGAGGAACTCTGATAATTATTTCATTAAGGCACTTGCACAGCTTGCACTGGTGTGCCTGGTAAACCATGCCTCAACTTGCTCCACCACCAGCCCAGTGGTAACACTTAGTCAACACACCTCTAAAAGCACCAAAGATTACAGCTGGTCCTAACACTCACAGGGTTTTCTTAGATTTGAGGCAAGTTGAAAAAACCACTTTCCCACTGGTTGCTTGCATTGTGAGTTCTGAACATGACTTAATTTGTGATAATGTACAATGTTGCAAGATTAAGAAAACATAATAATATCTATAAATGGAATAGAGTAGTAGGGGAAGGTGGCTAAAAACAGTAAGCTGACTGAAAGATCTAAAATATTTTTAACATATTACAAATACTATATTACATGTGTTGAAACAGTCAACTTTCAGCAAAAAAAGTAATAACAATGACTTTAAAAATACCTATTACTTTAAGAGTTTGTGGGAGTTATTCAAAATTTATGATTTTTCATTATTATACTCCTTAACTGCATTCCCCATGCTGGTAAGCATGGCTTCTATTGTACACTAGCAGGACGGCACTAAGAGCAAAATGAGGGGTCATTGAGGCACATGCCACGGAACCACTCTGTCATGAGGGTGTTTTCTGGTGTGAGTGTCTCCATGTCGGCAGCACTGTGGGCCTTATCGAGTGGGACAGGTTGGGGAACCACACGGCGACATCCACCTCTTCGCTGATGTTCCAGATAGGCCTGTAGAAAGTTTGCTTTCTGATCTTCTGAAAGACATGGTAAACACAGCTGGCACTCAATTTTGCTGCATGCACTAGATCCACTTTTACAATTGACGGAACAGTGATCAGCAAACACTACAACATCTTTGACAGCTGCTTGCATCTCGTCTTCATCAATGGAGCGTGTGGCAAGGCTGGGTGAGTGCACAGCTCGACCAATACCTACCAAAGACAGCAGATTATACACCACCTGTTCGTACAACAGACGATTCTGCTTGAAGTGAGCTGATGAAAGGTTGGGAGACATGTTTGCTTCCATAAGGTGTACTTTGAGGTCATCATCAATCACAAAATCAAATCGCATCATTTCAAAAAAGTTTTTGGAGCTTGGATAGTAAGATGTGGCCTGGACAAGTGCAGGCTCCTTGTCATAAAACACACTGCGGATGGCACTCCGGACTGAGTCCCACACCAAGTTGGGGTTCTGTAAATTCACAAATACAGTCTTACAGACAAAGGAGCATGAGAAAATTCTCTGAACACATACATTTATAAATCTATTATATATACCATAGCCAGTGAAAAAATCTATGATATCAGAGATATCATGATGCAAATTACATGTGGATTGATGGATTGGACACAGAATGGAAGAGCAAGGGATAATCGAGAGCTGGTTACAGGATGGATGTAAGAATGTACACAGTGTACCTTCTTAGTAGTATAATTCATATCCATACTACACAGGATATATCTAGACTGAATGTTTCTAAATATTAGACAAATTTAATTCTGAGATTAGATGGATTAGCTGATTCTGTTAAAGGAAACTTCTAGGTCTGATAATCAAGATGCAATAATGTCACATTGTACAACTATTTCTCATTAATGATATGTACAAGATTACAAACCTTATCCTGAGCTCTGAGCCAGGCATCAAAGGAACCCTTCATGCCAAAGCCAAAGTCATTGTAGTAGGGGCCAAGAGAGGGAACCTTCCATGTTGGCAGGTAGTCATCCCCGACCACATACTTGTCCTGCACTTCAGGATCAAATGGATGGTACTTGTCGGGACAAAACCTGGAGGACAAGGCTATGTAATATCCAGACTTAGGAAAATCACTGGTTACATACAAACTTCAGCTTAGTTTTCACAAGTAACTTTATGGAAAAACAATAACAAATATTTTCGCCCATAAATTTAACTAACCTGAAGAGAACATCTCCCTCAAAGATGTACACTCTGAGTGGTTCTATGGAAGTGACAATGGTGTACACTCCAATGTCAAACTTGTACCCATCCACCAACAAGGGGTTGTGCACAAACTCCTGCACAAAAGACCCCTCAGCTCCTAGGTCAAGGGCATCCAGTTTTTCAATCTTTATTCCTCGATGGTTGTTAGACTTTTGCACAAACATCATTTCTGGATTCTTCTTGGCATGAGCAAGGAGTTCTGCTTTCTCTGCTGGCATCCTGAAAGCTCGTGGTATGTGTGGCAAGCCTGAAACGGCCAAGTTAACTTTGTTGGTTATGAAGCCTGACCCCGGGAAGTGGTTCACCCTCTGGTGGGGCTTCAGCTTCATCATGGTCTGCTTCAGCTCCCGGAAAGGATAGTTGTGGGACCAGAGGAAATCCCAGTCTTCCCTGTCCTCAGCCAAGTCATAGCCCAGTCTGTGCAGGACATTGGTGACATGGGTGAGGTAGCCAGAGCCTTTGTTGTTGCCTCTCACCCAGGCCACGGGGCGGGCATAGTGGTTTTCACCCAAAGCCTCTGCTGCAGCCACACCTGTAAGATGGCTATGTATGTAAGTGCTGTTCAAGTACTATGCTGTACTGTACATAGGTACAAAAGATGACATACATACCAGATAGGTATACCTATTGAATGGCGTCCAAGTACACAGTATGTAAATATGTAAAAGCTGTGAATAAATCTGAATCCAAAGGCTTTATTCCAGCTAAAGTGAAGTCCAGTACTATGTTGTACTGCACGGAAAAAAAAAAAAAAAAAGTTTAGTTACTGAATCCCACCAAAGGGTTACAAACTAAAACCTCACACCTCCTGTATATGCCAAACATATTCTTTGCAAATGTACATTATTACTGAATCAAGATGGTTTCATCTGATGGTGTCTTGTGTAATCTGATCAATGACCTGCTAATACAAAATATTTTTTCTTATCTTGAATGTTTTTTTTTTTTTTTATTCATCTATTTATTTTTACTATATCATGGTGAACATTACAATAACAAGGGGAAGATCTGTTGTCACACACTAGACCAAGAAGCTTAGGGCTCAGGACTCAGGGAGTGAACACATACATACCATCAGTGCATCATATAACTCACCCTCAGCGTGTGTGTGAGCAGTGGCTCTCTGTTCCTTCGTGAGGCGATGCAGTTCATAGACATTGAGAGCAGTGAGGAGAACACCAAACACCAACACTAATATCACAGCTGTGAAGAACTTCATTTGCCGCTTTGACATGTAGGGCGGCGACCTTGAACCTGCCTTCATGCCCACCGATGCTTACATGTTGGGCCACCTGGGAATCATAGTGTGTTTAATTACTACACTTACAAGACTGCTGCTGACTGAAGACCATTAACCCTTTGAATGCTAATGACAATGGGTGTATAGAAAGTGGAATGAAAAATAATTATAACACGACAGGAAGTGGAGGAGGAAGAAGAATGTCACAGAAGAAAAAGAAGAAACAAAAGAAAAACAGACATTAATCAATGAAAAAAAAAAAAAAAACTCATAAAACCATGAGCTGACAAACAAAGTACTCGTATGTAGAAGAAAAGTATGCAGAGCGCGTGAAGGGGTGAGCACCGCGAGGGTTATGATGCAATGATAGGAGGAGGATTAGGTCACGTGAACTATACCTACCTGTTGATACATCAGCCCAGCCTAGTCTGCTTGGATTGTGATATGTAGTACCTGTTGTGTAGCCGACCTTTTGCTCTCTCTCTCTCTCTCTCTCTCTCTCTCTCTCTCTCTCTCTCTCTCTCATGTATATTTTTTTAAGTCGACTAATTAACATACGAACATTCACAAGAAAATAAATAAACAAATACACATAAAAAAAAAAAAAACGAGAAAACAATGCTACACCAAACACAAAAGTTTCACATTATTAAATACTAAAAAGAAAAAAAAAAAAAAGTGAAGTAGGAGAAAGCTAACAGCGGCAACGTGACGAAATGTTTGCAAGTACACCTAGTAGTAAGAAGCAACTGTAACTGAGTAAGTAGAGAGTAGTGTGGTGGAGAAAAACAAACCGTTAAGCAGCCACCAAGCAGTAGTAATAGTGACTCGTGATGCTTCTTCCCCCGCCCACCCAGCGCCGCCCATCAGTCATCATTACTACTACCGTCACTTTCTCCCCGTCAGGCTACTGTAGACTCCCCGCGGTGATGCTTGGCGCTCAGACCCATCACTGAGGTACTCGATCCTTACAACAACAGTGACAGCAGAGAGAGAGAGAGAGAGAGAGAGAGAGAGAGAGAGAGAGAGAGAGAGAGAGAGAGAGAGAGAGAGAGAGAGAGAGAGAGAGAGAGAGAGATTAATAATGAATGCACTAAACGAATGACATAATATCTAATAGAATATTAACAACAACAAACTGACCAGAATAGACAACAACAATAAAAATGCTTTCACGGAATTTACCAATAATGCTAAATGAACGAAAAAAAAAAATGATCGATTGACTTAAGTTAGACCGCAACTGAGCTTAGGAAGAAGAAGAAGAAGAAGAAGAAGAAGAAGAAGAAGAAGAAGAAGAAGAAGAAGAAGAAGAAGAAGAAGAAGAAGAAGAAGAAGAAGAAGAAGGAGGAGGAGGAGGAGGAGGAGGAGGAGGAGGAGGAGGAGGAGGAGGAGGAGGAGGAGGAGGAGGAGGAGGAGGAAGCAAGAAAAAAATAATAAATAAAATAATAATGGCTGCGCTCTGATTGCGAACTTGCGAGGTTGAATAAAATGTCAATGTTAACAGGGCGTCTCTGAGCCAAAGCAGGTCACGATTACATGAACTTTGGTACGATGTTGTCAAATGAGCGTGTCTCAATCATGAATCTCAATGCAATACAATTAGTGCTAAAGACTGAAGTAAATACTATACCACACAACTAACTACACTCTTTCGTCACCACGCTCTTGAGTTATAGAAGACAAAAACATTCCAAATACTATCAACTTATCTGTCTATCTACCAGCAGGCCGGCAATCTCACACGGGTAACCTGGAGAAAACATCACACACACACACACACACACACACACACACACACACACACACATCATTCACACTCTTTAGCCCCATCAGCGGCTGGTGGAAAGGGATAGTCTCATGGACCACTCTACTACACCACAGGCATAGCACAGCTGGCCACATACTTCCATATAGCAAAGCCAGATAGCATACACTACGTAGTTTACCCTTTAAAAGAAAATAGACTGTAGGTTTCCTCCGGTTAAACTGGACAAACCCCCCATGCTGCATATCTATCTTTTGAGTGTCGAAAGTAATAATTACAGCGTAATACTATTAAGCTGTTTTGAGGCACACAGACACACGGGCATGCTTGTCTATCCCTGACATGGTGTCCTCCAATGGTACTGAGGTTACTCGTCATATCCCATCGCAGTGCAGGAAGTGAAGTGTCTGGTCCAGTACACAGATAGAAAAGTATTGTCCTTCGGCCATGATGTGCTGTCATGTGAGGAAGCCGTGCGGATAGATCACACACACGCACCTGTTCCGCAGTATAGTGATCTCTCTCTCTCTCTCTCTCTCTCTCTCTCTCTCTCTCTCTCTCTCTCTCTCTCTCTCTCTCTCTCTCTCACCATTAGTACTGTAGTATGTAAGGAAATATGTGTTTAAGAGTACAACATTAGTACTTCAACTATTTATACACACAAATGAAAATAAAAAAAAATACAAGACATGATTTGATGTGAACCACATTAATGTTGAGAGAGAGAGAGAGAGAGAGAGAGAGAGAGAGAGAGAGAGAGAGAGAGAGAGAGAGAGAGAGAGAGAGAGAGAGAGAGAGAGAGAGAGAGAGAGAGTAGGGTCACTGAAAGGAAGTCTATAATCATATGCTGCATGTAATGATTTCGCCAATTTGGGATGAGGAATGAAAATGGTTTGCTTTCCCCGCCCAAAACCCTAATTTTCTCAGCACGGAAAGGACTAGTTGGGCAGGCGACGGTGGGACCAGTCGAGAGTAGGAACATTTCATCTATTTATCTTTATTATTTTATATCTCAGAGCGATGTGATCCATTTTTTTTCCTCCATTCATCACTGCCTATGTGGTCGAGAGCAATGCGGCACTAATTGCACGAACACGCCTCCACCATATGCTTTGCCAATCGTGTCTGGGCCTGAAGCTACGGTTTGGACTTTTACAAGGCCCATTTTCTACACTGAGATGACTATGACAGTTGGGTTTTCAGGGATTTTTTTCCCCTATTCATCATGAAAAATCCTAATTAAACTATCACTAAGATCATGAAAACACTCTTGAGAACCACATGCAGTGACTTAAATGTAATCCGGATAAGACATCAATAGGTTTGAGGATGGTTCTTGAGGCTGGTTAAAATATAACGGGTCAGTATTCTTCTAATCACTCTGAGTTTTCGTCAATGCTATAAAGATTATTTGCAAGGTTATCATAGGTATTTTCCTTATTAGTGCTGCAGAAACCCTGTTAAATTATCATTAGAATCTCAACAATATCATTGAAATCCTGAGCAGCTGCTGAATCGAGTTAAAAAATGGTTGTGATATTAAGGAAACGTTTGAGAATACGAAAGATGTAGCCGCGTAGCGCAATGTTTGGAGCACTCCTCCCAACTGAGAAGATATAACTCCAAGTTATATCATCGGGCAGTAATAGACAGGTGGGCACCAAGGAAGCTAGAGAATCTTGAGCTTCTTTGGTGGGCTCTAGTCTTTCTCCTCATGTCTTGCCTGTGGCACCTAAGCCCTGAGGAAACAGTACATACCTCGCGTGTCAGGTGTAGTGCGTTGCATCCCCGAGAGATGCGCCTTTCCTGTACGCCTGTGTTCATACGCTCAACCCATTCATTGCTACTGACTTTTTCCGAATTTCATGTAGTCACTAGTTATTAATAGGAAAACAACTAATAAAGTAGTGGAATCTCTTCATAGCAAAATATATGATCAAAGAACATTAGAAAATAAGGGAAGGTGCAAGAAGCCATCAAACCTACACGTGACTGTCCCTGAAAAAAAAAAAAAAAAAAAAAAAAATCCATCCATCATGCAGATTTATAAACCTGTCTAATCTTCTTTTAAAGCCCCCCCCCCAAATGACTTAATACTAACAACCTGATTAATGAGTATTCCACTTATCTACCACTATATCGAGAACCAATTCTTTCCTACCGCTTCAAAACTAAGTTCATCAACCTTGAACGCATTATTTCTCCATCGTAAACTTAAAACAATCCTCTGGTGATATCCAGAATGTAATCAAACTGTTCCTTCCTGTAAGTGCCGTTAGCCTGGGTCTTGAACCTCATGGGTGTAGGTACTCGTGCACCTGCCTGACCGGTCGGTCCTCCTGACAGCTGGGGTGAGGGTGGCTGACCGCAACTCGTGTTTTGCTCGCATGCGTCTTGTGAGTCTCTCTGGTCCCTATGTATTTGACAACTGAACTGTGTTCGGACTTAACTGCAGTGTAATAACCCACTTCAAACAATACATAAATAATAGAGTAATAATAACAACTGTGGCGTTGGGTATTGTTAGTGGAGATCTTGACAGGTCTTACCCCGCCTCTCCTCCTCACCATGAAATAGAAAAACTTGCCTTCGGGGTGAAAAGACTCACGCTTCTCTCACTCTGACACACTGCGACGACAATAAATTATATATGAAAGTGAAATATACACGATCACAGTAAAATAGGAATGGTTCTGTTCCCTAAGACTGAGACACGGGCGTGAATCTGTAAATCTAAATGCTGAAATACACTTCACACCATTTCACATCGTGATATGCAATGCAACAAGACAAATGCCTCAATGATTTTCACACCTACACAGCCACGATGTCCGAATACTGCCGGTAAGCTTGAATTGATCGACAGACCTCTTTCTGGCAGCTTAACATTACAATCCCAAAGAAACACATACTAACCGAACATCAGAGCGTCATAGGGAGACAAGGCGAGGATCTAGTGGACAAGAGGCAAACTTCAGGCACCATAGCAAGGACTGATCTCTAGGGCTTGGGACACTACTCCTTCTCACACCAAGCTAAGGATGTTACTGACGGGCGAGCACCAAACAGCGTTGCCAGATTGTTTTGGCCATATTATCGTACTGCACAGGTTGGAATTATTGTACTTCTGGTAAAATCATCGTACATATGTAATTATTCCAAATATTAGGCAAAACTGCCACTTTCCAAATACAGCAGAATTTAGGTTTTATATATATATATATATATATATATATATATATATATATATATATATATATATATATATATATATATATATATATATATATATATATATATATATATATATATATATATATATATATACTCGTATATATATATATATATATATATATATATATATATATATATATATATATATATATATATATATATATATATATATATATATATATATATATATATATATATATATATCTTTTGTGTCTCTGTATGTCTGTCTGTCTGTCTGTCTATCTGTGTCTGACAGTCTTTACAACCTTTGATAATAATAACTAAAAATAATAATAATAATAATAATAATAATAATAATAATAATAATAATAACAGTAATAATAATAATATTAGTGATAATAATTGTAATCTTGATAATGTTTGACAGTAATAAAAAGAATTATTTGTAATTGCGAGTTTTATTGATTACATAACATACTGAGAGAGAGAGAGAGAGAGAGAGAGAGAGAGAGAGAGAGAGAGAGAGAGAGAGAGAGAGAGAGAGAGAGAGAGAGAGAGAAATACAACAAATTTTCACACACACAAAAAAAAATATTACTTTTTTATTTATAAGTGTAAATAGAAATACATTAGTACTACTTCTACTACTACTACTTTCAGGACACACATATATACTAGAGAATAAGAAGAGGTGAAGAAAATGGTGAACAAATTGTGAAAATATTGTGAAAAAATGAAAAAATGCTGAAAGAAATTAAGGGAAATTATGAAAAAATGGTGGAAAAAATAACGAAGTGAAAAAAATGAGAAAAAATGAAGTGAAGAAATAATAAAAAAAAAAAAAGGTTGTTGTAAGAGGTACACCCTCACAAACACTGCCACACCCTCCCAAACACTGCCACAGCCTCCCAAACATTGCTACATCTTCCCAAACATTGCTATACCCTCCCAAACACTGCTACACCCTCCCAAACACTGCCACACCCTCCAAAACATTGCTACACCTTCCCAAACACTGTCACATTCTCCCAGACACTGCCACACCCTCCCAAACACTACCACACCCTCACAAACACTGCTACATCCCCTGAAACACTACCACAACCTCCCAAACACTGCCACACCCTCCCAAAGACCCCAAAACACCCAAACACACCTTAAACTTTTGCTACGTTCCTTCTTGACCATCGACAAACAGACATACACAGCACTGCCAAGACGTCTGCATATGTTCTATTCCCTACACCCGCTCACTGGGGGAGGCGGCGCAGGTGAGGGCTGACAGCGCACTGCAAACATGTCCTTTTAAATCCTCCTCCCCATCTCTCACTGCAAGATTAGGTTGGGTTAGGTTAAGTTAGGTAAAGGTTAGGTGAGGCTAAGTTAGGGATGATTTAACAGAGCATAATAAAGAAAGAAAGATGAAGAAAAGGAAGGAAAAGAGAATGAAATTAAATAATAAATTAATTAGGTGTTTTATTTACTTTTAATTAATGACTATAACCTTTTAAGAATATTTGAGTGAATTCAAAACAAGAAAACTGAAAATTAAAGAAAAAAATCTGCATCTCTCTCTCTCTCTCTCTCTCTCTCTCTCTCTCTCTCTAAGGGAACAAAAATTTTATAAACACAATAACAACAACAACTACTACTACTACTACTACTCACCCTGGAGTATGCTGGGGTGTGGCGTGAGGCAGGTAGACTGAGTTGATTTAATGTTTTTTTGTCGTTTTTTTTTATTGTTTGTTATGTGCTTATGTGTAATTTATATTTTATCACCATCTGTACACTAAAAGACAGAGCAACACACACACACACACACACACACACACACACACACACACACACACACACACACACTCCATCACCATATGTGTAATGAAAGAAAGGGCAACTCTCTCTCTCACACACACACACACACATACACACACACACACACTTCATCACCATCTGTACAACGAAAGATAAGGCAACACACACACACACCCACCCACACACTGCATAAGCATATGTACAACGAAAGACAAGGCAACACACACACACACACACACACACACACACACACACACACACACACACACACACACACACACTGCATAAGCATATGTACAACGAAAGACAAGGCAACACACACACACACACACACACACACACACACACACACACACACACACACACACACACACACTGCATAAGCATATGTACAACGAAAGACAAGGCAACACACACACACACACACACACACACTGCATAAGCATATGTACAACCAAAGACAAGGCAACACACACACACACACACACACACACACACACACACTGCATAAGCATATGTACAACCAAAGACAAGGCAACACACACACACACACACACACACACACACACACACACACTGCATAAGCATATGTACAACGAAAGACAAGGCAACACACACACACACACACACACTGCATAAGCATATGTACAACGAAAGACAAAGCAACACACACACACACACACACACACACACACACACAAACACTGCATAAGCATCTGTACAACGAAAGACAAGGCAACACACACACACACACACACACACACACACACACACACACACACACTGCATCACCATCTGTACAACGAAAGATAAGGCAACACACACACACACACACACACACACACACACACACACACACACACACACACTGCATCACCATCTGTACAAAGAAAGATAAGGCAACACACACACACACACACAGCATAACAAAACAATCTGTACAACGAAAGACAAAGCAACACACACTGCATCACCATCTGTACAACGAAAAATAAGGCAACACACACACACACACACACACACACACACACACACACCTTGAAATACCTTGAAAAAAAAAAAAAACACTGAATATTTACTGGGAGGGACTGGAAGGGAGTTAGGGATGGTACCACTCTGATAACGTCACGGCTGGTGGGGGCTTGTGACGTCACGGCTGGGGGGTTGATGACGTCACAGCCACCGTTATTTACGTACGTACGTATTTCATTTTGAAAATGACCCCTCTAAGAAACGCAGCTAGACAGGAATGCTTTATAAATTCAGACTTGCCACACATTTTAACTAATGCCACAAATAACAACACATTTCAAAACGCAGTAGTATTAAAGATATTTAAAAAGAAGTATCTGGAAACTGTTTGAACCTTCACCATATTTAAAATCGTTCAAATGTCCACCCATTCTGGCTTAAACATAACGGAAAACACTTTAAAAAATCTGAACTATTTTCTAAAACCATTTAAAGTGAGCTACAAGCACAAGTAAAAAATCTACAAAAAAAAAAATTCAATATTATTGGAAGATGAACATGAATAAAAACAAGTGTAGGGAGCACGCATTTCACTGAGCGGGATGGCAACACACTTAAAAAAACACCAACTATTTTTTAAAACCAATAAGAACCTAGTACAGGCTGAAATGAAAAATTTAGTTTTGGGACCGTAAAAAAATACACCGAAAACGGCCCTCTTATTTACACAAAAACAACGCCAAAATCACCACTTTTCACGCAACACACGCGCTCAAATAACTTAAAAAAAAAACAAAATATTTTTACAAACCATAAAATCTTAGCTACAAGCCGAAATAAAATACTTAGGAAATAAAAAAAATAATATTGGAACCGGAGGGGGCTGGGGAGCCTTATCCAAGATGGCGGTGGGGGGCCAGTGGAGGGGACGACCAACCCTTCTCACTCATTTAAACCCTCGCCAAACTTAAACTAAGTAATGGCAGGTATATCTAACGAGCGGATATTAAAGCTTGGTCATGTGGCTCCGCTTTGCGACAGTATTGGTTTAAAACACTCACAGATAAGATAGATAATGGCTGGTAAATAGAGACGACCCAGATTGTTTACATTTTCATTAAGTTAAATTTTACGGTTTTTAGCAACGAGACGAGGCTGACACAGGGATATATTGTGCTGGAGGTTAGGTGAGATGCGTTAAAATGAGTTAAAACCGTGGATTGTTCAGTTATTCATTAAAAAGTTACGTTAAGTTACCTAAATTTATTCTAACACTTCCTGACCTTACCTTGCCTGTGATGGTGATCTATCTTCCTGCCTCCTCGTCACTATGGCTGGCTGTCTAGCACCTTCTCACAGCCAAACTTTTCTTTATTTTGCTTGTTTTCACCCACTGCTGCCTTCGGGTGTCCACTGCTAGAGCCCACACCTTCCTCATTACCAACTAAAGGTTTAACTCATGGGTAAGCCTTGGCAGCCACTGTGTAGGCATGGTTACACACACACACACACACACAAAAAAAAAAAAAAAAAAACAAATTCTGTCAGGCTGGAAGTTGAAATAGACGCATACTAACACCACTCATAGACGCGACACACTGACTTGTCGGGCAGCAGCACGCAGCAGCCGAGCAACACAAGGGAGAAGGTGGCGGAGATGCCAGTTCACGCTATCATAGTAATAATTTATCAATTGCCTGTGATCTCTTGCTGCGTATCTTTTATGGGGGATCGTGAGTATGGGTTGTGTAAATGTGCCTTATGTTATATATATTTGGCCCGCTTGATAAAGAAATATGTTTGTCATACGCCAGGCAGCATTGTAGATTTGTGCCTCTTCATTCCCACTTCGCCAATGATGAAGTTGCAAGGAAATTATTTTAAGTGTGTGTGTGTGTGTGTGTGTGTGTGTGTGTGTGTGTGTGTTCACTATATTGATTTGCCCTACCCCTCATGTTGCCTTGTTTGATTTAGGTTATTTACAAAGGTGTGTGTGTGTGTGTGTGTATCACGAGAGAGAGAGAGAGAGAGAGAGAGAGAGAGAGAGAGAGAGAGAGAGAGAGAGAGAGAGATGCTAACTTGACCTTGTATAAAAAAAGGTAAAAACAAAAAACACTTAAGCATGAAGAGAGAGAGAGAGAGAGAGAGAGAGAGAGAGAGAGAGAGAGAGAGAGAGAGAGAGAGAGAGAGAGAGAGAGAGAGAGAGAGAGAGAGAGAATTAAATTATGTTCAGTGGATGCTAGAAGATGTTTGAGAAATCTGCTGAGGAGGAAAATGTACATGAATTAAAGCAAGTGATGGAGATGTAGATGACAGCTTCTGAATGAATGGAATAATCATTAAGAGATAGGTATGCACAGGTATGATGCATGCGTCGAAAGGAGACTTTCCAGGAAACAACCGTTGCATGTTCCTAATCGATATCTACTTTTTGTGTATTTTTTATTATTATTTTAAGACGTTGAGATGTTTGATTTTTGTGCATTTGTGAATGAGACTAGATTGATTAACTGAAAGAAAAAAAGAAAGGGAGGTGGAGGCGCAGCAACATAGCGGTCATAAGGCGCCTAGGATATTGGAAATAGGATGAACAATATAACTGAAATGAATTCCTTTCCAGCGAGGGGAGGACGGGATGAATACAAGATAGGTATGCAGTGGGATTATTGAGTGTAATAAAAGATCGAGGCAAGTGAAGAAAGAAACGAAAAGGTACAGGTGAAATTTCCTTAATAATGTGAATATGCTCTAACCCTAAGGAAACAATACATAGGAACATATAATGGTGCTTTGCAAACATTTAGCAAGGATGAATTTAGAGAAGAACAGGAAGGATTTGTACAGGCAGATCTTCAGTCTGTGCTTACCTTGATCTCTGCGGTAAACATCCCCAGGTTGTCATGGACTTGTGAGGGCCTTAGATAAGCAGCCATCCACGGCCTCGAGAGCTTCTGCATTGCTGTCAGGAGAGATGCACCTGCAGAATTTTGGGAACCTGAGCCTCTCAGTGAGGAGGTTGCACTCTCACTAGGAAGTTGAAGGTATTCTTTCTTCCCCCTTTTCTCTGAGGCCAGGAATTTCTTGATTGGGGAGTGTGCTAATATACATGTGCAATACCTATCGATTGGCTGTTCTACCTTCTCATACTAGGTCGCTGAGAGCCCAAGGGTAGTTTCTTCACATTCCACATGATTTTCCATACTACATATTATATTCTCTTTTCTGGGAAGCTTCTGTCTGTCCAGTGGCTATGCCCCCAGAGACTTTGTGGAATTCCAGCTCTGATCCATCTTGCTCCTTCAATGAGATCCTCAGTAGCCTCAAGGGTTGCATCAGGCTCATACCTCTCCTCTATCCTCTCATACATGTCATGGACCTTGCCTTGGAACAGTTTTGGAATATTTACAGTACTACCTTATAAAAATGCTGCCTTTTTAATAAGATCCTGCCTGCTTATATGTGCATTGCTTCTTGAGAGAGCTGCACCTATTCTACAGGTCGGTATTTGTAGTAAACACTGACAGTTTATAAGAAGCACAGCAGCTTGCAGAACTTCACGTGAACTTCTGGGCATGAGTTTCTATAGTTTTATGACAAGTGTTCTTTGAACCAACACTGGAAAGCCTCACAAACATCACAAGCCAGCAACACTTCCAAAACTGAGATACAAAAGGAAGCAAGGTGATGCACTGTTAAAAATGTCTTATGAAACATTCAAACATTGATTTGTCCTGCTAAGTTTTGGAAATGCTGACAAACTGACTGATATATTAAATGTGTAATATGACAATTAATAGAACAGAAAAAAAAACCTTGGTAAGTAAACTTTTACGTATTCTTTTAAAAAAAATAAGGTTATTAACTGATAATGTACCATCTTTAGTTCTAATTTATTATAAATGCTAACTACATAAATATTACATTTTCGGTAATAATTGGTGGTAACTAAAAATATTAATTCTATACTGCAATGCAATGAAATTTTTCCTATTATTTAGGTAGTATTAAGTGAACAAATACATATCAAACACTATGTACAGACATGTCTCTTTCAACATGATTGCACTGTAACTCTCACCTATACATATTAGATGAACTCAAATATACATAAACTTTCTTTTTTACAGTTCAATAAATAACCTAATAATAATGACAATAATAATAATATAATAATAATAATAATAATAATAATAATAATAATAATAATAATAATAATAATAATATAATAATAATAATAATAATAATAATGATAATAATAATGAAAGGCTGTTTTACTGAATATTTGTACATTGATTATCAAAAGACAAACTAATATACATACACAGTACAGTAAGTGATATGGACAGCAACCACCTGAGTGCTTAGTGCTGGGCTGGGGCTCCCAACCAGGATGTGACAGCTGACATCAACACCACTGTTGGACCAATACCCATTGCACAACACAATACAAAACAAGCTGTATTCATTGACAGGAAACAATAACTGACTAGATTATTGTTCTGCTTTAGAAAATATGCATTCAAAACATAATAAAAACAATAATAATAATAATAATAATAATAATAATAATAATAATAATAATAATAATAATAATAATAATAATAATAATAATAATAACAATAATAATAAAATCTGAATAAAACAACACTTTAAAGAGAGAAAAAAAAAAAAAAAAAAAAAAAAAAAAAAATGAAAACAATAAAATGCAAACTTAATTATTTCCTCAGTATACAAAGGAATTTTCAACATCTACTGTGTACTTCAAAGATATTCACTGCTAGACCTCTCAGAGACTTGATGTAAACAGCAGGCAGGTGGTGAAGGGAATTCTCAAGTGATTTCAGTTTACATACAAGGAAAATTTTGAGCAATGTTATAATGATTACCCCACCAGACAAACAAAACACCTGAAGATGAATCACTCTACTGACGTCCCCCTGTGTGTATGTACAGGTTGAATAGTCTCATAGCTAGCAGCACACCATTATGCTTGCTGCACAACTACACTACTAGCTATAGAAAAATCTTAAGTTCACAGTGCATACAGAATCTCATACACAGCGCCACACTGCCCCTATAGCGTTACTGTACCACTGACACCAGGCTGTAGCACTCATAAGTCCAGGTGGAAGCGCTCACTGGGGCAAAGCAGGTAAACAAGAGAGTGAAGTGGCATTCAGGTGTTCACATTGCTCCTTCCTTGCGTTCCCTTATGACCCACGAGTTACTTCACTAGTCCTTTACTGTGCGACATTCGCTGCCAAGGTAACTGAGGAAGATAAAATGTCACTTTTGTTAGCCAATGGAAGATCATGCATTAGTTACTTCTCTCTCTCTCTCTCTCTCTCTCTCTCTCTCTTAAAGGCCTCTATTTGAAAATGCTTTGCTCTCTCAAAACAACTATTTTCAAAGGTCACGTAAATGATTAGGTGGGTTCTTGGGACTGTTTCTTCTTTTAATATGTCACTAAAAGCACTCTTAAAAACCTGTGTAACTTCAATTAGAGTCTTAAAAGTAGTCAATGTGTGGCACAGAAGTGTTTCAGAATATGGTTCAAAAGTAGAAGGATCACCAAAATTATTCTACTTCCTGCACTTGGGGAAATTAAAGTACCTGACAGGCAAAAGGAGAAAGGTCCATTTGAAATATGAGCAACACTGGCAATCAGCGCACTGAGCCACTTTCTACTTATTACCCAGGAAGTGGCAGTGATGTGTGATGCTTTATGATACTTAAGTAATTCATGCAGTCTTACTGATCTATTAGGGTCTATCTCTTATAACAATGTAATTTCCATTATACAGTCTCAGTGATTTTAGCAATGTTTTGCCATGATCATATCCCAACTGCTCCTATAATAATCATGTTTGTCTCAAGAGAACATTTCAGTCTTCAGGGTACTATTACATTTCAAAAGTGTTAAAAAGTGTTTAATTACCTTGAGTTGTTGCCCATGAAGTCATTCTGAGCAAGGTCAATCAAAATTCATGACCTGAAGCTGTCAATTTCATTGATGAAGGGCAAGAGCTTATCTTCTGACTCAAACTCTTTGGAAAGATACAACAGGCGAATGCTGTCATGTGTGTAGCTTTCCACAACTCCCTCTGATTCAAAGAATTTGACAGCATTCCGAATGGGGTCTATACAAATGCTTTCACCTGCAAAGAAAATGTAACATTAATAACAGGAATATGAATATGCAAAAGATTAAAAGATGATATTTCATAATATTCCTCTGTGTAATGATGATTTTATTTTTATACAATATAATTTGGTTCAAATTTTTATTTTTGAATAGTCAGTTATGCCAGTGGCTGGAAATCTATGAAATAATCTACATGGCAGGAAAATTTCAAGTAAACAATTTTTCTCATGAACTAGTGGTTCTATAGCACACCTTTTTTCTAAAAAGATATAAAGCGAATTATTCTTGCAATGAGCCATAGTGGTTGTGTTCTACATACCATATTTCAGAATACCCTTTTCTAACAGGGATCCAATGTAGCTCTGGGAACTCTGGATGAATTCCTTGTCTGGCATCTGAGTGGCGATCAGCTTCTGGAGACAGTGAGCTGTGTAATAGTAAGCGTCCAGCATGGGAACCAACATGTTCCTCCAAGCACCAATGACTTCCAGAGAGGAGGAGGTTGGGGTCACCTTGAAGTGGTGGCAGTAACTTATATCATCCTCATCAGAGTCGTCTGACCATCTCCTCACCCCTTTCTGAAGTAAAAGAAATTAACATATTAGAGTCAAGAAAGCAATATCAACAAGCTGTTCTTGAGCCACTTCTTCTAAATCAGAATCCAAATCAAAGAGAACCAGATACCTGGCTGGAAAAAATGTGGTAATCTAATCTTGTCTTGAAATTTTTGCAATTATTATTGAAAAAAATATATACAAGATGTAAGTAGGTTACTGAGGATACAGAGAGCAATCACTTTCTTAATTTTATCCTCTCTCTGTAGCCGATTACATATTATGCACTTACTACCCCTAAATATTAGGAAGACAGTAGGTAGGAGAGGGAGGGGAAGTCAGTATATTAAAGTGTCTAGGGATGACAGAAGACAAGTAGAAGAGGAAGAAAAAAAGTCAAGATGAAATAAATAAACAGGATCAAATAAAGGTAATAGATTCTAATGTTTTATCACTTAAGGAAATTCTACAAACAGACATTCAGGTGAGATAATAAGAATCTCTCCACACACCTGGGGGAAGACGGCAGCTTGCAGCAGTCCCATGTCCACTAGGTTGTCCAGTGCCTGTGAGAGTCTGTCCTCTTGCTTGGCACAGGGAGGAGCCAGCAGGTACTCGTGCTGAAGTACTGAGGCCAGACGACCTGCACGCTGCAGCAGCTGTTGTGTCCAAAAGAAAAGTGTTTAGGGGACTTTCAAAAACTTTCATAAAATATCACTTTTCTTACATTCTTATCATTCAAATATCTCTAATAATCAAAGAAAACTCTATTGGTTTTATGAGTAACGTTCCATGTAAGGATTTCAAGACCGAGAGAATTAATATGTTCTCAAATGTAGGAATTTTCAGAAAGTGAAATGACAATGATTTCAGTTTACATTGTCTCTAGTTTATAACATCTGTATCATACCTTTTTCTTGTCAACTAAACAATCAGGAGAGCAGTCTTTGTAGGTCCACAGATCACAGTCAGTCATTGAAAGTAAGGTTGTAACTGAAAAATTAAACAAACAAATAAACATACATGACTAGGTTTTCAGTAATTATCAGTTCTACATATAGATTTTCCTGGATGAAAGAAAGGCTAGTAGGTATAGACATTAAAAAGTAGACAGCAGGATGGAGCAACTGTACCAAACATTATAAGTGTAAGTGAAATGGGCTGTCAAGGATGTGTGAGAAATGCCTGTGGTGTGAGGAGGATGAAGAGTGAATGTAATGAAACTGTTTGATAGGTTTAGTGTGTCAAGTAAAGGTGAAGAAATGAAAAGTGGAATGATTGAGCTCACAGGTGTAATGTATGTAAGGAGACCTCCAATGAAGTGGGAGAATGAAAGACTAGAATGCATAACAGATGAGAGGCAGAAAGGAATATGAGAGTTTGAAGGTACAAGGATGGAACACAAGGAGAAGAATAAATAAATGATTTTACTGTTGCCATTTCCTGCAGGACAGTTTTTAGGAAGAGGAGATCAGTTATTACTATGCATGACATCAAACTTTCTTTATAAACTATACCACATATCTGAAGTCTTATGACAGTACATATACCAAAATGTGAGCAATAATAAAGATGAAATGAGAAGGTAACAACGAAGATCACCTCTGTACGTTTCTTGAAATGTACAATGTCACTTGAATCAAACTTACCCACTATAGCATCAGCAGCAAAGAGCGGTCCAAGGGCACTGGCGTAGTAGTTGAACTCAATGATGTTTGGCAGGAGTGTGACGGGTTCTATGAAGTAGTCTGGTTTATCACAGGCTGAACTATTGCTTCCTGAGAAGTCTTCTGTCCTCACTAATCCAGGTCCAAGTAGTTGTACCTGTAAGTTTAGATCATTATAATAAAAGGGAAGTGAAGTTATTGTAATCCTCTTGTGATTTTAAGCTTAATGGACACATCTCCAGCTAATCTGACACCAACATCTCATTGCATGTGTGTAAACATCTTCATGTAAAAACACAGTAAACAAAGAAACAACCATTCATTACTCACCGCATGTCTAGCAACTTCTCTGGAATCGCCAGAAAACCCTGTGTCCCTCTTTCGAGCTTTGAGGGAGTCCCGGAGGGCGTCCAGCGCTGTGGTGAGTGTGGACAGTCTTGTCCCACTGCGGTACACAAAGGACAGCAGCCAGGCCACAGCATTGGTGGACATGATGGCTTGGCATCGCTCAGCATCTGTTGATGGTCATGTTTCAAATTATTTCTGATGGCAAATTTTTCAAAACAAAAGTGTAATCTAGCTCCTAGATAAATAAACTATGCGTAGGAAGAACTATAAAAATAATTATTTGATCATACAAGAAACATCAAACCATATAAGATAGGTTTAGTTAGTTTTTAATGAAAAACACTAACAATATCACAAATTTTGCATATGAAATACACACTGTTTGAAATAAAGACAAAGAAAATGCTGAAAGCTTGATATCATGTGTGAAGCATGCACCCATTTCTCTGTTTACAATGCAAATTGTGATTTACTGATGGAAAGAGTAGAAAAGGGTGAACGGATGACTTGTGATAAAACAAGAAACCAGAGTATGCTGACTCACCAAACACAATGTGAACAGCCAAAGACTTGACTAGTAATCTGTATTCCTCTGTCACTTCTGTGCCAAAGAGGGAGGAGCTGCTGCGAGCTCCCGTGAGGTGAGGTGTGGTGGCTTTGTTTGCCATGCTCATGGCACTGGATGGATTAGAGGAGGTTTTTTTTAGTACCAGATGATTACTGTTTGCAGGAGACGACAAGGAGCGCTGGTGACCCTTATCATTGACTAGCGGGAGGGAAAGTGGTGGACTTGAACCACTGATAGACAGTCTTGGGCTTTCATCAGGAGGTGAAGGAGAGAGGGGAGGTGTGCACCCAGGCAGAGGTTCAGTCTGTGGTTGGCTGATGGCAAGATGAGAGACATCTCTTCTCTTGCTGGTCTGGATAAATTCTCTGAGACTGAAGGGATGCCCAAAGTCAATTCTGGCATGACCATAATTGGTAGACAGCACCTTGATTATTGCTCGCACGGCTCCCCAAAATGATTCTGGTACCTGGAATCAATAAATGGCAACATGTTAATTTCTTCCCATGATAAAAAGAACAACAAAGGTTATAAAAGCAATGATCTGAAATATTATAGTATCACTTATTGGTCAAGTAAGAAAAGATGATGTTACAACATAAACTCAAATGAATCACAGCTAACTGATTTACATGTCTGCAATCACAACACTTTACAGAACTCCCCTTCAATAACACACTACCTTGCTTTGTCCCATTTGTTCCCTGATAAAATTGCCATCAAGAAGCCTGTCATAGTTGATTGCTATAGGAATGATGAGAGCATCCTCAAGAGTGCCGTTGCTGTATGCATCAACAATCACACTGAGAAGTCCGCCTGAAAAAAAGCATTGGCAAACATTATGCTGCGCAAAGGAAAGTTAATCATCTAATAAAATTTGTCTGTT
Organism: Scylla paramamosain; assembly: GCF_035594125.1. Lineage (NCBI taxonomy): Eukaryota > Metazoa > Arthropoda > Malacostraca > Decapoda > Portunidae > Scylla > Scylla paramamosain. The sequence goes on from NC_087160.1 coordinate 2,664,982, forward strand.
TGAATTGGTATGTTTCAAAACTGGCAAGGAAGTGGTAAACACAATGCATAGGTAATGACGCATGTGACTGAATGACAAAAACAGAAGCTGCACAATGAGGAGAGCTAACCTTTAGGCATGCAAGGTTTGCCAGTGCGAGTTCGTCCTCCTTCAATGAAGAACTCCAGGTTGTATCCAGCCTGCAGAGAGTGAGTCATGTAGGTCTGCAGCACTGAGCGGTACAGGATGTCCTTGCGAGACTTTGCAGCGTCCAGCCGTCTTTTGATGAAGAAGCCTCCAAGGCCTCTCAGGAGCCACCTGTTGGATGGAAAGGTTATCTCATGGTTTCTTTTTCTCACTTTTACATCCAGTTTCTATAGTCTATTAGGGGTAGGGCAGCACCTCCTAACCAAATGTTACCTACCCCACAGTAAGCATCACAATCATAAGCAGGTAACACACTGGATTGTACCATAAGGCACAGAAAACTATATAGGAGTTAATTTCTTAGCAAAAAGAAGGAAGTTTGTGGTGAAGCATTCATACAACATAGCTGTGCAGTGATGCCACACCCACCCAAAGACAGGCATGCGCAGGTTGTCCCCAGCGGCCACGATGGGGGCCGGTATCTGCTGGTTGAAGAGGATCCAGGTGACAAACAAATAGTCCACGTGGGAGCGATGGAGAGGTAAGTATATGATAGGCATGTCCTTCTGTGCTGCTCTTTCTATCACCTCCTTCTGGCCGCCATGCACCGTCACGGAGGAGAACAGGTTGCTGAACACCTTGAACAATACGTAGCCAGTTAATCTGAAACAAAACAAAAAATAAATTAAATGAAAGGTTGAATTCATGCCTATCAATTTTCTGCATGTGCATATAAAAATTTGAAATGAAAGAAAATACCATCCACATTGTTTAACCATTCCACTTCTATTTGACATATCTTTCCTTAATTACTAACCACCCTGACACATTTTTTTCTTGTTCTCCAAACACTGCACTAGCTAGAACTTGTAAAATTTATCCTTTTCTATCCCTTTCTTTCTTATAGATGGTTATAAAGGTTCCAAGAATTTTAGTGCTGTGAATTATTCAATATCACAGTGAAAAGGTTAATATTTTTAAACAAAATTTACTTCATTACAATTCCTAAAGGCAAGTTTATAATATCCTTTCCCTATTTGAACTAAGGTGAGTTGTGCACCACTGAACAGTGAGCTGAGAGGTGTCATCACCTGATGAGGGTGCTGGAGAGTGCTGCCTTCATCTCATGCAGCAGCTTGTTAGCCCTTGCGGTGTACTTGGCCAGCAGGGTGACATAGGCCTTCTTGTCACTTGCCTCCAATCCCTTCTGCTCCATCTCGTCTGCCACCACTTGCTCCAGCGCTGCTGCCACACACTCATCCTTGATGATGAGCTGTGGGGAAACAATTCTTATTACGGAGGAGTAATGAACGTAAGCCTCATATTTATGAAATCATCCTACATCCTAGAAGAGAGGAGTTGATGAAATGAAAAGCTTTTGATTCCACCCTGTCTAAAAGATTACATTTGGCACCCTGGTAACATTTGCTACATCAATTCATATTCTAAATAAGTATATATATATATATATATATATATATATATATATATATATATATATATATATATATATATATATATATATATATATATATATATATATATATATATATATATATATATATATATATATATATATATATATATATATATATGCTTCACATAAATCCAAAGTGTATTTTTTTTTTTTATGTAGGAGGGGCACCGGCCAAGGGCAACAAGAAATCTAATAAAAAGAATATCCCACTGAGATGCCAGTCCCTGAATAGAGTTCAAAGCGGTGGTCAAAAATTGAAGGATAAGTGTCTTGAAACCTCCCTCTTGAAGGAGGAAAGTGGAAATACAGAAGCAGGCAGGGAGTTCCAGAGTTTACCAGAGAAAAGGATGAATGATTGAGAATATTGGTTAACTCTTGCATTAGAGAAGTGGACAGAAGAGGGGTGAGAAAAAGAAGAAAGTCTTGTGCAGCGAGGCCACAGGAGGAGAGAGGCATGCAGTTAGTAAGATCAGAAGAACAGTTAGCAAGAAAATAGTGGTAGAAGACAGCAAGAGATGCAACATTGTGGTGATGAGAAAGAGGCTGAAAATAGTCAGTTAGAGGAGAGGAGTTGATGAAATGAAAAGCTTTTGATTCCACCCTGTCTAAAAGAGCGGTATGAGTGGAACCACCCAGACATGTGAAGTGTACTCCATACATAGATGGATAAGGCCCTTGTACAGTTAGCAGCTGGGGGGGTGAGAAAAACTGGTGAAGATGTCTCAGAAAACCTAACTTCATAGAAGCTGTTTTAGCTAGAGATGAGATGTAAAGTTTCCAGTTTAGATTATAAAAAAAGGACAGACTGAGGATGTTCAGTGTAGAAAAGTATAATTGATCATTGCATGTGTTAAATAAGGGAGTGATGGGCCAAGGTATGAGGCTGACATGATGCATGGGGCTCACCTTATTTGGTATGTCTGGATAATGAAATTTGGTGCGCAGGTTTAAGCAGTGGAAGACATAACAGCACTTTCTGGTGAGGAAGTATCTGTCTGAATTATTGGTGGATACCCGCAGTAGATTCCGCAATCCTAGGCTGGTCGTGGTCTTGCTAGTGAGATCGTTCTGCATGGGAAGACACAAACATTTCATTACTACACATGTTATTATTAATGGGGAAAAAGGGCAATCATAAATACAACAAGAATGAAATAAAGCTGGAGTGACAAACTGTTGATATGACAGAGACACATCTGTCTGAGAATGCCTGACAGTTCTGGTCAGGTAATACATTAATTAGTCTGTGAAAAATTACAAGGATGAAAATTAAGGGATACTAATTTTTATGATAAACTATCTAGATAAAATACATGTGAGGATTTGTAATATAAACACAACAGTGGTGGTGGAAAATGAACACCTCAGGTGAGAAGGTCAAGGAAGTTCATCACACAAATTGCTGTTGGTATTGAGACACACACTGAACAAAGGCAACAGTTACACACAGATCTGGTTGCCTATTGTGATCTTTTTCCCATGCATATATGTATTACAAAGGTCATGGTGTCCTGGAAGTCAGAACAGCTACACAAATTTGTAATATGATGATTATATAAAATACAAAAAACCAAGTCAGTTAAGAAAAATAATGATAAATACTGCCACAGCACCACAAGGCACTGCACTATGACACTTTCCTTCACCTTTACTCTTAAGCCTTGGGTGCCGAGAGACCTATTCTGGGACGGAAGATATGTGACACATTCAGGTTGCCAGCCACCAGGTACCTTGCAATGCCTCCCTCTATATACTCACTAAACAAGTCTGAGATGGCTGCGTGTCAGCTACCTGTTATAATTAATCCAGGCCAAGGTACTGACACACTGATTTTTAATTTTTTTTTTAAATTACTGTACTAATTGCACTAAATGTTTATTTTTAATTATTCTTTTAAGTTATGAGTTGCACTAAATATTTCTTTGCACTGCCTCCCTTGTGGGTATATCAGTCTGGTGTATGGGCTGTTTGCCTTGCTTGCAAATACTAAGTAAATAAATAAATGAATAATGAAAAATAATCAATTAATAGATAAATGAATGAACATTGCACAGCTTGAATAACAAAGATTTCATCAGCACAATAATAATTTACACTGAATGCATAAAATCAACAGGTTACAACACTTTAATGAGCACCACAAACATCAGATTATAATGGTTAGGATGACGATATTAAAGCTCTCTTTCTGTGGCTGCTAAGAATAATTATCTATAGCAATGAATATTTTACATGTGCAAGGTGTTTAATCTTTTGATTGCTAGACACTTATTATTATGTTTCCTAAGTTTGCATTATATAATTTTATTTAAAGGAAAACATTTATGATTAAGAAAGCTGCTTGTCTCTTGGTGAAGCAAAACAAATAATAAAACAAAAAAGCATAATTTATGAAAGTTATGGAAATAAAGCAGTTGAAGTAACAACACAAATCATTAGTAACTGCCATATTCCTCACACTATGAAACACTGCCAGTAATAGGAAGGGTTGTAAAACTATGAACACATCAGGAAAGGCATCAAAACTTACTGCAACATTCTATCAACTCTTCACTACTAGGGATCATCAAAGGTTTTGTTACATATGTACAGTTGGTCAATATACTGCACACTGAAGGGTATCTGTGCTTCTCCAATGTGACAAATTCCAGCTGCTGTTGTTAGGAAAGGATGCCTGTGTGACAAATGTCTGGCCAAGCATTACAGTAACTGTGGCACTTTACCAAAACAAGCCTTTAAAGTTTTAGTAATACAAGCATTCATGTATTTTGTATTTTAGAGAATGTCTTCACAATCTTGTAGTGTTTGTTTGTATTCTGACTTGTACTTTGTTTGACTGACACTAAGGTATGAGTGTGTGGTGTGCCGAGTGAGGCTTGTAAACAGCACCATTTACTAGCTATTGAAAGGTCAATAAGCAGCGAGGTATACAAAACAGATTTCTGCCTGACAATAAGCCTCGTGTTCAATCTCACCAATACATCAGTGAATCAATAACTCTTGCTATAGGCATTCTGGAATTTATCTGCTCTACATAATCAGGAAACACATGTAGCTTCAGCAATAACCTTGCAATACAGGTGTGGATGATTAGCAGATTTTTTGGGAGGTAATGAAGCTTTTTATGAAAAGGGACACACGGGAATTTGTGTAATATCAGGTGTGGGTGATTTTTTTTTTCAGGATATTCAACCTTTCATGAGAGGGGGACACATGGGGAGTTTGAAGTGAAATCATGCATTCAATGGCAGAGCAGAGGCAGTTGAGGGAACATTAGTGAAGCAGTCATGTCATTAGTAGAGGTGGTGGCGGCAGGGGTCACGTACGCTCGTGATGGTGTCGGTGAGGGCCGGGCCAGCCTGGTGACTCGGTGGAGGGGACTCTGGGGGTGTGGGCATGGTGGAGGCGATCTGGGCCACCAAGTTCTTGCCATCCATGGGCCACTGCGAAGTGAGGGGACCCATGGCTGGTGCAGTGGTGTGGGCAGTGTGGGCCTTGGGGGGATGGTCGAGCTGGGCCCAGGATATCCCCAAGTCTTCTCTTCTCATGATGAGGGTGGAAGTCATCTTTCACTTGTGACTCATTCAAGTTCTTTCACAATGTTTTATTTTCATTTGGTATGCTTTGTTAAGTCATAAACACTGTCACTGAGAGCTGCACGGGGTGGGGTGAAAAGAACAAACGTCATGATCTAGTTCTCCACGACTGTCTTGAGTGTCCAGCCTTTCTTGCTGGTGGACAGCTTACAGATGCTATAGTTCACATCTAACATGTCATTGATGATACCATTAAAAAAAATATACCAGTAAAATATGCAAATAAGGCCCAGCAACCAAGATAATCACACACACACACACACACACACACACACACACACACAAACACACAGACATTCACAGTTTCAAATTTCAGGCAGAATGGAGACATTTTGGCTGTAGTAATATTCATGCTGCATGTTCCGCATAAAGATGCCATAAGCCAGAGTGGCATGGTGTATGACTTAACAGTTCCTTTTTTTACCTGCTGTGGAATGCTACTGAGTGATGATGATGAGGGTGATGATGGTATTGAAGGACCTGATAGCAAGTAGTATGAGCAACATTTTCCAAGAGTCAAAAAATTTCTGCAAACCTAGAGAGAGAGAGAGAGAGAGAGAGAGAGAGAGAGAGAGAGAGAGAGAGAGAGAGAGAGAGAGAGAGAGAGAGAGAGAGAGAGAGAGAGAGAGAGAGAGAGAGAGAGAGAGAGAGAGAGAGAGAGAGAGAGAGAGAGAGAGAGGAGAGAGAGAGAGAGAGAGAAGAGAGAGAGAGAGAGAGAGAATGTTTCTGCACGATAAAAGTATCTGGATCCCACTCACTCATTTCGTAAGAGGAAGTAAACACTTATACAATGTCTGAAGAACAAAACTTGGAGCAACATGATACAGTGTGCACCAAGTAACCAGTGGTGTTGGAAGGTCTGCCACACACACCTCACCACACCTTGCCAATACATCACACACCACAACTTTCAAGCCAACATATTATAAAACAGCCAACATTCAATATCTCATCAATATCAGACATCAGTATCATTCCTGCAGGCCACTGGTGCAGACTTCATATCTATCCCAACATACACTGTTCCTCCTAATAATAGAGGTGCACAGGGCCAACTGGCAAAGGTCCCACCCATCCATACGTCACACGATTCCCCTTGTCCCCACACTGAAGCAAGGCAATGGTGCCATCTGTATAGCATCTCTCATCAGTCCCTCGTCTGTCTTGTTGATGACCTCGCTTACTCACTCACCCTTCACTACTGGTTCATAAGCCACACCCCCCATTGCCACCACACTTCCTCTAGGTGCAATCTTGGTAAAAAAAAATTGAGTAACATTTTGCATTCACTTCCACAGTAGTGTGAGGTTTCCCTCAGTCTTACCTCTGGCATGCTGAGAGTTTCCTTACAAAACTAGGCAATTGATAAAGGTAGATGTGGGGACTTAACTCTTTAACTGCTACACTAGAGCATTTCAAAAGACACCACTCACAGGAAAATGAATAGTAGAGTAGTTTTCAAATCTTTAAATGCTTTTAGTTTTGTTTTTAAATGGTGAAACAATCCTGGTTTACTCTTAATTAGGTAAGAGCCATACTGGTACAAGCAGGTACAGGTTAAAGACTGAAGGAAAACTCTAGCTTTAGTTTTGTTTTCAGTCAGTGAAACAACCTGGTTTACACCTAATTAGGTAAGAGTCATAGTGTCAAATGTAGCACAGGATTAAAGTTGATGAAAAACTTGTCATTTTGTTTTTTTAGTTGGCAAAATGTTCCTGGGTTGGTCTAATAAGGTGAGAGTAAGATAAGAGTCACAGTGTCACCACCAGGTACAAGGTTAATGTTGGTGGAAAGCTCTCAGTACAACACAGTGAAAATAAGTGTTATATCACTCAACTTCTGACACTGACTGTACACAAGACTAACAATGATAAGGCAACTTTGTCAGTATCTGTCAGTTCACATTTACTATCTTGGTAATCAATGTATGCAGCATCTGTTAACAGTATGTTTTCAGGCACTCCTCTGCATGTCTTTCAATGGACCTTTTTTAAATATTGAAGGATTGGAGGGTGGGGAATGTGGATTTGGCAATACGTAATTTGCACAAGAGATTGTTAAAAGCTGTTGTATCATTAGAACCAGTTAAAAGCTGTTGTATCACTAGAACCAAGAAAACACTCTTGAAAACTCAAGTAATTTCTGCTGAAGATTGTTAAAACTTGTTGTGAAAAGACAACGAGATGTTTTTAGATACAAATACTTAGACTTGTGACCACGACTGTACATTATTACACATCCACAACGCATATGCTTCATAATGCGCAGGTGGGGATGTCAAACACACACACACACACACACACACACACACACACACACACACACTATTTCAAGGTCTAAAAAAATATCATACAAGGAGTTTTCTATTGGCAAAAAAACACGTCATTTCCTGGAAAGCATTAGTCATAGCGGCGTACAGACGGTCTCCCAGCACCCCCCCCCCCCCCCACACACACACACACCGTTTATTCTTTAAAGCTACAGAGAAATGTTGCTAGTGTAGAGAAAAAAAAAAAAAAAAAAAAAAAAAAAAAAAAAAAAAAAAAAAAAAAAAAAAAACGTGAATCAAGATGTTGGATTATGTACAGGTATGGACTTGTTTGTGTGTGTCCGATGTGTATGAGATTACGAGACTTCTTATTCAACAACACGTACTACTCAATTTATGGATAAAAAAAAGTGACTCAGGCTGCAGGATATGTGCATGCAAATACAGACTGGTGTTTGTGTGTTAATTGATGTGCCTGAGACTCTTGATGAAATAATATGAACTCTAAGGATGAAAAACGTGATTCAGGCTTTGATACATGTATGAGTGTACATGGACTGGTCACTGGTGTTGGTGTGTGATGTGTGACGTGTATGAGACCTTACCAAACAAACAATATGGATTCTACTTATCATATCATCGAGTTACGCTGATGGTTTCATGCCGCTATGTTTGATGTGCATGACTAGATTTTATTATTATTATTATTAATAATATTATTTACTTATTTATTTATTTATTTTTGCTATTTACTGCGCGTGTGACATGTGACGAGCTTGAGACCCCCCCAAAAAAAAAACATGAATTCTACTTACGAGTATTCTCAAATTACGCTTATGTATCATGCCGCAATGTTTGATGTGCATGACTAGCTTTTCTATGATTTTTACTTTATATATATATATATATATATATATATATATATATATATATATATATATATATATATATATATATATATATATATATATATATATATATATATATATATTAGCTATTTACCGCGTGTGTGAAATGTGACGTGTTTGAGACCCAAAAACATGAATTCTACTTATTCTCGAGTTACGCTTATGTATCATGCCGCAATGCTTTGGGTGTATGACTAGTTTCTTTTAGGCTATTTGCTCCATGTGTGACATCTGAAGAACACGAGATACCTTGCCCAATAGTATGAAATCTGCTTATTCACGAGTTATGGTTACGTATCATGGCGCAATGGCTGCCGTGCACGACTATATGGTTTTCTTAATGACACTTGCAAGCCTGATGGCATCTTGTAGCTTCTCGTATTTTCCTGTTCTGAAGATGGCAGGTTCTGGTATGGTTCTTAGGCTACTTATTGTCATGAAGCACGTGTACAGTTAGTTCCTTTATTAAACGAGGGACTGCCACGTGTAGGCCTGATGGCGTCTTGCGTTTTGCAGCTTCCCTTATTCTCTTGTTCTTAAGACTATAGGTTACTAAAGGATGTGCCACATGTAGGTCTGATGGCTTCTTGCAGCTTTCCTTATTCGTCTATTCTTAAGATATGTTAACAATTAGTGAAGTAACTATACATGTACATTACGACGCAATATAAATGTAAAATGACTCAATATCATACATAAGTGACAAAAGGCTGGTATTCTCAAGCATTTCAGTCTTATCTCAGTTCCTTTCAAAAGTATGAAGTGGAAGTTGTGAGAGATTTTAAGGCTGTTTTTAAAATTCCAGTAATTGTTTGAAATGGGTTCTGTATCATCGAGAGAGAGAGAGAGAGAGAGAGAGAGAGAGAGAGAGAGAGAGAGAGAGAGAGAGAGAGAGAGAGAGAGAGAGAGAGAGAGAGAGAGAGAGGAGAGAGAGAGAGAGAGAGAGAGAGAGAGAGAGAGAGAGAGAGAGAGAGAGAGAAACATGAGAATCTGATTAATCGTCTTTGTACCCCTCAAAAAAGTCTTTATGAGAAGCCAGAGCGTTTATATGAACACGGTGCAAAGTTCATAAAAAGCTCCCTGGGACGCGTGGGACGGAAAGCGTGGGGAAGGGTTGGTCTGTTGTGTTATCTACGAGGACCAGACGCGAGGGTGATGACCGACCTGACGCGATACTCTCCTTTGCCTTTATCGCCTCACGTCTGTGTTCTTGTACAGACGCGCTACTCTCCTTTACCCTTATCACCATGTCTGGCTTCCTATCTCCAGAGTACTGCGTCTGGTAGCTAATGCCTTGAGTGGACGTGCCATGCGACCTGAATGTGGGGCTGTGAAAAAAAAAACTAGTCAATTCCTTGGTGCGGGGAGACAAGAGAAAGAATGAGTCGTAATACTTAACTAACTGGTTTGCCTACCCGGATTTCTCTTCCTTTACGCACGTGTAATTTTTAACACTGATATGCAGAATAAATGTCTAAAATGTTTGAATGCAAAATACAGATGGATTTCCCTTCCCTTACGCAGGTGTTAAATAGTATTATATAATCTTTAACACTGAAATGCAAAATAAACGTTTAAAATGTTGAAATGCAAAATATAGGTATAACGTGTGCATGGGTCGCCCTCCTTACGCATTGTTAAAAGAAAAATCAGTCTTTCCCCCCTTGCACTCCACGCGGCCTGCAGTACTCAATGCCCACGCGGTGCTGAGAATACGGATGCAACACTCGCATTCTCAGCATTTGCACCAACACAGGCACTGCCACACTGCCACGTGTAGGCCTGACGGCTTCCTGCAGCTTCCCTTATTTGATGCTCTTATTCTGCTACCGTAAGAGGAAGAGGAAGGAGGAGGAAGGTATAGTATGCACGCCACTGGACAAAATGAATAGTCAAGACAACAGTGCGGCGCGGAAGAGGAAGAGAAGGTAGAAAACCCGAGGCTGCCGCGGCCACCTGTTTCACCACGCCTGCTGTTCCCCCGGATACAGCAGCAGGCAGTCGCTCACCTCAACACGGCGACTGGACGAGCGAAGGGCGTCAGGCAGGAAGCACTGAGGCTGCCACGTGTAAGCCTTTATCACGACCTCACCAGACTCGTATTCTGAAATGTTTCGCTCTCTCATCACGGCTGTTTTCAATGGCCACTGAGATTACTAGAAAGGTTCTGAAAAGTGTTTCTAATGTAGGAATTTTGTTAATCGGTCACTATAACCATAAATACGCCCTTTCAAACCCGTGTTACTTCATCTGGACTAGAAACTTTTGAAAGTAGTCGAGGAGCGGAGAGAAATGCTTCAGAATGTTGACTACAGCTTGTATCACCACTCCTATTAATAACCTTGCAAGAATACGTGCCTGTTTTATTGAGTTTCAAGAATCATCCGTGTTTTGCCACGTGTTTGCCTCTCCCGTGGCCTCCCTTAACTGTATCACCACCGCTATCAATAACCTCGTAGGAATAAGAACACGAGCTTATTTTGTTGAGTTTCAAGAAGTGTTCTCATTTGCTACGTCTCTATCATGGCCTCACTGTGTCCTGCATCACTGCTATCAATAAAATTGCAAAATAAGTAGTTATTTTGTTGAGTTCTAAGAATTGTCTCCTTTACTACTGCGGTTGCGCTTTCTAACACGTTTACAGAGTCTAGTTCCATGCTCAGTCCAGCAGCAAATGTTTACCGCCAAACATTCGCACACGAGACACGATGGTATCCCAAGTAAATGTCTATGAACGTGACTCATAATGCTATAAGTGGATAATAAATAAATAATTAAATAAATAAATAAATAAATAAATAAATAAGTAAATAAATAAAAAGCTAATTAAAATGAAATGAAATAAAAAAATAAAGGATAGGCTTTCCAGTAAATGCATATTATTAATTTTGTAAGTACTACGTAACTCATAATGCTATAAATAAATAAATAAGTAAACAAACAGATAAATAAAAATACAAAATCAGTAAAACAAATAGATCTAATATAAAGCAATAAAAATAAAGGATAGTCAATTCAGGTCCTCTCTTTCTCACTTTTCAGGCTTTCTCCGCCCGGCCAGCTCTCTCTCGCAGTAGTCTCAAGGCAAGCCTCAGTCAGCTCTCTCATGTCCACCACAGAAAGTCAAGGCCAGTGCATTAAACCCAGCCACTACTAAACACAGCTTCTCAACGCCACTACACCACCTGTTAGTCATAATGGAGGAAATAAGAATATAAAGGAAGTTGCAAGAAGCCATTGGGACTACACGTGGCAGTCCCTGTATAACACATGCTTGACTATTTTCACTTATCAACACCATCCATAAATTTATCTAATCTTTTAAAAATCGATCTGATGACTCGCCATTATCACGACTGTGCTGATGAATAACCAGATCACTCCTTAACTCGAACACCTTTGATGATAATGAAAAAAAAAAGTCACTCTTAACTCAAACACCCTTGATAATGAAAAAGTCTCATGCTTAACTCGAACAGCCTTAATAATTAAAAAAAAATCTCTCTTAACTCGAACACCCTTGATAATGAAAAATTCTCATTCTTAACTCGAACATCCTTATCAATAAATAAAAGTCTCTCTTAAGTCGAACACCCTTGATAATGAAAAAGACTCATTCTTAACTCGAACATCCTTATCAATAAATAAAAGTCTCTCTTAAGTCGAACACCCTTGATAATGAAAAAGTTTCTCTTAACTCGAACACCCTTGATAATGAAAACGTCTCAATCTCAACTCGTACACCCTTGCTAATGAAAAATGTTCATTCTTAACTCGAACACCCTTGATAATGAAAAAAGTCACTCTTAACTCGAACATCCTCAATAATAAAAAAAAAGTCTCTAAGTCGAACATCCTTGATAATGAAAAAGTCTGATTCTTAAGACGACAAAATCCTGTAACTACATCGAGAATATAATGAAAAGGACGCCGCGCCACTGTAAGGGTTAATCTTCCCTGCTTGCGTCACAAGAACAGGCTGGCGTCTTGAATACCAAGCAGCAACACACTTCATACAGGAGAGGCGAGAACATGAAGCACGCTACTTTACTCTCGTGTGCTCTCTCATCAGGACAACTTTCAAAGATAGCTGGAGTTAATTCGGCACGTTTTCATTACTGTTTTCTCGTTTATTATGCAGAATCTTGCTTGTCACTAGAATCACGAGAACATGAGATATTCTGTTCTAGCCTTGTATTCTTAACTCTGTGCTCTCTCACCAGGACTACTTTCAAAGGCCACAGGAGTTACTAGACACGTTCTCATGTTTTTTTTTTTTTTTCTCCCCCGTTTATTATGAAAAAAATCTTGCTCAACTGTCACTAGAATTGCGAGAAGAGATTTGAAAGCGATATTGACTTCAGTAATTACGAGCCTGTTAAAAGGGGTTAAAATAAGGAGTATTTTTAAAGGCTACATAAATTAAAAGTCGCATTCTCATATGTGTGTGTGTGTGTGTGTGTGTGTGTGTGTGTGTGTGTGTGTGTGTGTGTGTGTGTGTGTGTGTGTGTGTTTCACGTCTATGCAGAATCGGTGTTTAACTATCACTGGAATGACACTAACACTTCCACACACCAATACTTCAATACGAGTTAGAAGTGGTTGAGATACTGACTATTCCTAAAGGCCACACAGATCTTTAGTCACGTTCTCATGTCTTTCCTGTTTACTTCGCGGAATTTTTGCTTAACCATCACCATGATAGCACTTATCAACATGCCAATACTTTCAATACAACCTGTTAGAAGTGGCCAGGAAATGTTTCTAAAGGCCATAGAGATTATCAGACGCGTTCTCATAGTTTTTTTTTCCTACGTTTATGCAGAATCCGTGTTTAACTATCAGTGGAATGACAATAACATCTTTCAACACACCAAAACTTCAATACGAGTAAGGAGTGGTCGAGACAAGACGCTGAAACATATGAGAGAATACAGTTCTTTCTCAACTACACACATACACGGACTCTGCATTGTACCTTTGTGCCACTCTTCTTAAGTCTGCTATGCTTTCACCGACGCAATGTTCTCTACTGACCGCTAGACTCTTCATGCAGCTGTCACGGTTACCTGTCTCCTTGTACTTGACTCTATTGTGTTCGTGCACCGTCTGCTGTCCTCCCAATCACCCCTCGTGTCTCACCTTCACTCCTCTTTTTAAGTATAGTGCATAATAGGAGTATTCAGAAACGTTTTGCTCTCTCATCATGACTATTTTTGAAGGCTATAGAGACGGTTAGCTGGGTTCTCAAGTGTTTCTCCAGTTAATAATGTAAAATTCTTGTTTATCTGTCACTAGAACCATAAAACATCCTTAAAAACCTGTATAACTTCAAATAATGCCTTTTGATAGTAGTGGAGATGCGGGCACGAGTGTTTCAGAATATGGTCCTCAGTGCCGTGTGTGTCTGGGAGTTCTGCGTGAGGAGTCATGTTGATTGAAAGGGAGGTCAATTGTCTGGAGGGTTTAGACTTCAGAGGAGGAGGTTTAAGCTGTGTTGTGCTGTGCTGTGAAGGGACACGAACAGGGAGGATCTCGATATTTTCTGTGTGTCTGGTTTTGTCAGTCAGTCAGTCAGTCAGTCAGTCAGTCAGTCAGTCAGTCAGTCAGTTAGTTCGTTCGTTACTTAAAGAGTCAGTCAATTTGTCAGTAAGTGAATTAGTTAGTCAGTCACGCAGTCAGTCATTCAATCCATCAACCTATCGGTCAATGAATGAATGAATGAATTAATTAGTCATTCAGTTTCAACTTCTACTAAATAGTTCATCCCATAACACCGCCCCCCTTTCCCTTCCTTTTCTCCACCACAGCTCCAGCACTACCACCTCATTGCAGAACAGAAATACACTGCAATGCCAAGCCTGCACAGAGTCATTTGGCCAACCGCACCTTCACAATACGGATGACGATCGTCTTGTGCCCCCAACACACACAAACACTCCCCGCTTATGAACACCACCACGCAAAGATCTTCCGCAACACACCATGCATTCAGATCCTCTTCTCTCTCTTCTTCAGTTTCTCTCCACGCATTGTTGATCCCACGAACTCAAGAAGGAACTGCGCATTTGAAACTCTTAGCTGTGCATTCCGGTTTTTCTTTAATATCTAATCCTATACGTTTAAGATTCTTCTACTCAAAGTCAAGTGCAATGTTTCGCCACGACAAATGTGGTTGGAAATAAGGGTTACGGATCAAGAAAGGCAGATAACTTATAGAATTCCTCAGTATAGCAATGAATATATGAAATTTGAGGTGCCATAAGGAGGAGGAGAATTACACAAAACGACTCTTGAGAACCCGGCTGATCATTTCTCCGCTCTTGAAAAAATAGTCGTGTAGAGAGGGAGAGAGCGAAGCGTTTCTGAACACGTTGCGTAAAGACTCGTAGCGTGTGAGGTGTTCAAGGGCGCCTGATTGTACTGCAGGTCGGAGCTCTTGTCTGATAAACACGAGGGGCCGCTGCGTCTTGACCTCCTACGCTGCAAGTAAAGTGCCAATGACCTCTTTTATGACCGCTACTTAAGGAAAATTTTGATGTGCTGTTCCTTCTTCCTGTTCTTATTCTCATTATCATCATTATCTACTTATTTTTTTATCGTCATTAGTGTTGTTTTTCTTCCTGTTTTTATTGTCATTATCAATATTTATTCTTCTTGTCATTGTTATTTTTTCCCTCCTTGTTTTCCTTGTAGTTATTATTTTTTTTCTTTTCCTTATTATCATTTATTCTCTTCCGCCATTCATCAGTCTGGTTCCCTTGTTCCCCATCTGCTTGTTTCGTTATTTCCTTTCCTTTCTCATTCTCACTTATTTCCGCTTCACTCACGTCTCTCGCACAGGGGCCGACCGTTCACACCGCTCTCTCTCTCTCTCTCTCTCTCTCTCTCTCTCTCTCTCTGGATTCGTCTGTTTCAAATATTTTTATCTGATTAATCTATTTGTCACGTGAAAGCCAGCCAAGGACAAAGAAAATGGGATGAGAGAGAGAGAGAGAGAGAGAGAGAGAGAGAGAGAGAGAGAGAGAGAGAGAGAGAGAGAGAGAGAGAGAGAGAGAGAGAGAGAGAGAGATTTTGTTGCGAAGTTATAATGTTTCTCTATTGTTTACTATGTGAAATTCTGTTCCCTCCGAGTCTTTCTCTCTCTCTCTCTCTCTCTCTCTCTCTCTCTCTCTCCCTCTCTCTCTCTCTCTCTCTCTCTCTCTCTCCCTTCCTCCCTCCCATCCCATTTTCTTTGTCCTTGGCTGGCTTTCACGTTTTCATTCGCTGCAAACGAAAGAAAATAGCAACGAACATCAAACGTCCAAATTTACGGCCTACTAGTTCTTATAGCAGACGACTTACTATTGGTGGGAATCTTTTTCTTCTTCTTCATATCTACATGCTAAATTATGTTCAAGGTGAAAATTTGGCTCTTACTTTCATCAAGTTTTGTATTGGGGCGAATGCAATGCACAGTGATGGGGTGAAGTCTTTGAACAGAACATATTCAATTATTTGATTTTTTCCCCTCCTGCATTCATTAGTGTTTTTTCCCCTCCATGTTTGATCTCTGATATTTTCACTTTTTTTTTTTTTTCTGGAATATTTAGTTTTTATTAGTTTCTTTTATTTTCATAATCTTTAGTGTTTTCTCTTTCATGTTTAGTCTGATATTTTGACTCAATGTTTTTCTTCAGTAATCTGTTACATATTAAATAATCTTTCTAGTATAAGCCAAAAAAAGACAAGTTGTCAAATATAACACGTCTTACGTACACACATTTATGGTCACCCTCGCTTGACCTCTATTCTCAAAAGACAACATTCTCAAATACTAAAAGTTTTACGTACGTACATTTATAGTCATCCTCACTTAACCTCTGTTCTCAAAAGAAAACAGTTAATATTACAGTCTTACATTTACAATCTTCCCCACGTAACTCAGATTTTCAAGATTAAAGTTAATGTTACAAGTCTTACATTTACAATCTAACCCCCACATAACTCAGATTTTCAAAAGACTTAAGTTAATATTACAAGTTTTACATTTACAATCTAACCCCCATATAACTCAGATTTTCAAAAGATTAAAGTTAATATTACAAGTTTTACATTTACAATCTAACCCCCACGTAACTCAGATTTTCAAAAGACTAAAGTTAATATTACAAGTTTTACAATCTAATCCCCACATAACCCAGATTTTCCAAAGACTAAAGTTAATATTACAAGTCTTAGTCACGTGCCATCTCCCTCACTATCATAACCCCAATCCTCAAAAGTACGATAATTTTTACGTATAGCACGCGCATATTAAATCTCCCGCGACCTGCTTTCGTTCAATGAAGGATCTTGTTCACTCACACCAACACACTTCGATACTTTTCAAATCCAAGGGTAACTTCATATTTTCTCTTCCCCCACAAACCCGTATATTTTTTCCTTCCCATTCTAAGCCTGACGCATGAACACCAATGGCACGACTATGATTTTTTTAGAACATTCCACGCTTGTCTGATGCACCGCTCTCTGCTTTCCCTTCCCTGCAGTTGGTCAAGGAGGGCGGGGGTTCCCAATATCTGGCTTATTCTTACGCTGTCCACCTCTGCACTCCCGGGATGAAAGGGACAGGCTGAGAAGTGGTTTTGTAAGGACAGTGGGTGATTACGCAAAGGGATTGGAAGAATGAAAGTAGTGTTGAAATTTGAATACTGATGCTTGAGTTTGTGAAGGTAAAAAGCAGTCAATAGTTAATCCCTTGCATCTCTTTCACTTATAAACTCAGAAACTCTTTGCTTCTTTGTTTCTCTTCCTTCGACTTGAACTGTTTCGAAAGATAAGTAAACTGGCTGGCTTTTACTTCTATTTATTGATCATTATTATTTTTCAAACTTTTTCTGAGGGGCATGGCAAATTGAACAAGCTGTTTTTTTCTCCCTAGTCACTCTTCTAGATACATAAATATAAATAAAAAGAACCTCATTGCTTTGGTTTGACAAGACAAAGAATACTGAGAAGAGAACATTATAGATTCAGTCTGTTATAATAAAATAGTGCAGGACTGGAACATCATTGCTTTAGTTTAGTAGGAAAAAAAAAAATAAAAATAAATAAATAAATAAAATAAAAAAAAGTAAGAAAAAACAAATATGACATCCATTTTCAATACCAAGGAACTAAAAATACCACCAGCAGCTGCGGTAAGGAGGTCATGAGACTACAAACACCCTCTAATGTGCCGAGTAAACGAGATTCAAGACTGAGACACTTCCACTTCAAGTTCGTCGATTAGGAAGGTACTTCAGAGCGGTCAAGGGATAGACAAAGGGATGCTGTGCTGCGTGGAGGTGGACGAGGAGGAACATAAGGGAACACAAATAAAGAACAAGCATCAGGAGAACACAGCTGGTCTTTACGTAACTCTTTGTGGGGATTAGGATTAGGAGGAGGAACATCAGAGAACATAAATGAAGAACAAACGGGAGAACATAATGCTGGTCCTTTCGGGGCTATCTGTGGGGATCAGGAGGAGGAGGAGGAGGAGGAGGAGGAGGAGGAGGAGGAGGAGGAGGAGGAGGAGGAGGAGGAGGAGGAGGAGGAGGGCATAATGACATAGGGCAAGATTATCCAGGTGAATTGCAAAGGTCACATGTCACGAACGGCAGGTGACAAAACAGACAGGTGAACGAACTCACTAAATGTTGAGAGAGAGAGAGAGAGAGAGAGAGAGAGAGAGAGAGAGAGAGAGAGAGAGAGAGAGAGAGAGAGAGAGAGAGAGAGTATAGCCGGACATGCCCTGGGGAAAGGATACTATGCCTACGTGGATTGGCTGAGGACTGAGGCCGCACTCATCCACAGAAGGACGTGGCGGCGGTGTCTCGTGCTCAGCTGGGAACAAAAGGACAAGGGAAAGGGGAAGATGGAGGCTTGAAAATTCCTGAAGGGTTATATGGTGCTGGTGTGTGTGTGTGTGTGTGTGTGTGTGTGTGTGTGTGTGTGTGTGTGTGTGTGTGTGTGTGTGTGGGCGAGTCCTCCACACATGGGCGGCGGAAATGAAGGGAAGGCAACAAAAACGTGAGCTATATCCGGTGCTTCCTCCAAATTCTTGACAAACTTTAGCACGAAAATGTAATAGACTGGTGATTTTGTCCACAATAATAATAATAATAATAATAATAATAATAATAATAATAATAAAATAAAATAAAGATAATAATAAATAAATAAATAAATAAATAAAAATAAATAAATAAAAAGTACAGAATGTCATGAGAGAGAGAGAGAGAGAGAGAGAGAGAGAGAGAGAGAGAGAGAGAGAGAGAGAGAGAGAGAGAGAGAGAGAGAGAGAGAGAGAGAGAGAGAGAGAGAGAGAAGAGAGAGAGATATGTGTGATAAGGTGCATTTCAAATATTTTTTTTTGAGGCTAATTCATTTTTTTCCCAAATTTTGTGACCTTGGCCGAAAGAATATAGATAAAATACAAGAAGAAGAAGAAGAAGAAGAAGAAGAAGAAGAAGAAGAAGAAGAAGAAGAAAACTTGTAAGATTCCAAGAGTAGCTATTTCTTCTCCCCATCAGAAACACAACAGCCTCCCTGCCCGTGCACGGTTGAGGGCGGGCAGTGGCGGGGCTGGAGTGCCGTGCCAAGGAAGCGTTACCGGCACTGTGTTGGCGCGGGACGTGCAACACACCGCCTGTCCTACATACACGAGCGCCTCACCCCGACACACTCCACTCAAATATCCACTTTCTCCTCCTGTAATGATGTTTACCTTTCCACGCACGCACGCACGCACGAGCCACCACATCCGGCGGGGTGTGTTGTGTGTGTGCTGTTGGTTAAGCTGGCGTCTTTAGAGTGGTAGATGAATGGAAGAGATTGAGAAGCCAGGAGGTGAGAGCCAAGTCATTAGTGAGCTTTAAAGGAGGTGAGTCTAGTCATTAGTGAGCTTTAAACTGTTACACAATATATAGGTAGTGGTGATAGGTGGAAATAGGCAGGCATGTCTTACAGTGCACGGGTCTTGATGGCTTCTTGTTAGCGCTGAGTCAACAGGGAGCTTTAACATATTACACAATATTTTTATAAATGGAGATGATAAAAATAGGCAGGCATGTTTTTAATTAAGAACTGCCACGTCTTGGCCTGATGAACTCTCGCAGCTTCCCTTATGAGTCAGAATTAGTAACCAGGTTGTTTTTAGAGCATGAGACAATATTTCTAGGCAGGGATGATTAGTAGGAACAGGTAGGCATGTTTTGTACAAGAATGCCACCTGGATGCCTGATGGATTCTTTCAGGTTCTCTTACGTTATCTCATCAACGCATCACACACACACAGACAGACAGACAGACAGACAGACAGACAGATAGACAGACACCACCTCTCACACAGGTGCATAATAAAGCCATGTTGCAAGTCCCCGTGATATGTATGAAGGAAGAGTTGCATGACAGGCTGTGCACTCTAACTCCTTCCGCTACGTCACTCATTCTTGTCTTGCCTCGTCTCTCCTGTTCCTCCTACACAACCCCGTGACTGGTGTAGCTGCTCAACGCGTGTGTCACTCTTCTTAAGTGTTCTATAATAAAATTTCATGCTTATTTGTTTTACTTCATTCTTGCTTATCTTTTCTTTGATGCGTTTTGATTAGCTATCTCGTTTTCCTCTTTTCTCGTGTTTAAATCATATATGTTATTTTGCTTTGTTTATTAATCTCTCTCTCTCTCTCTCTCTCTCTCTCTCTCTCTCTCTCTCTCTCTCTCTCTCTCTCTCTCTCTTCTCTCTTTCTCTCTCTCTCTCTCTCTCTCTCACACACACACACACACACACACACACACACACACACACATGCGCACGCACGTAAACACGTCTTTATCAGAGGTAGTTCTGACACTCATAACTTGCGAGATAAAAGCAAATTGCATATTAACACAAGAATGAGAGTAAAGTGCCTTGCTTAGCGCCACTCCCCTGTGTGTGTGTGTGTGTGTGTGTGTGTGTCGTACATTGCGTCACCACTGGCAGCCATTCTCGCCGGCAGTCCGCCAACCCTCATGGGTATACCGCCGCCCTACCCAACCATGTCCTACCCTAGCCAGTCCCGCCCAGTGCCAGCGGACGCGTCTCATTAGAACACATCTCAGCCCGTCCCTGGCAACACGACCCGCGCCTGGCACACCTGCACGAGAGAGGCTGCCACCGATATACTTGTAGACGCGTGGTGGTGTCCTAGACTATCTCAAGGGTGCGAGAATGAATTTTTGGGCCAACGAGTGAGTGTGCGGGATGCGTGGCTCTCAGCGATCTCGGGTGCTGGGTGTTTAAATGGGGAGCATTTTTTCTTTTTAACTCTTTCTCTCCAACATCCATTTGTGTTCCTCTCTGTAACATCCAGTTTCTCTATCACTATCCCTTCAGCACTATCCCTTCCTAAGTGACTATGTCCTCCTTGCAACAGATCCTTGCCCGCCTTTGTCTGCAACATCCAGTTTTTCTCTGCCAGTATCCCTTCAACACACATTCCTTAGTAACTCCGTGTCCTCTCAAACATCCTCTCAACAACTTTCTTCTTGCAACATCCACTTCTTTCTCTCTCTTCCTACAATACACATCTCAGTAATTTAATCTCTGTCAACCAAGCCTCAGCTGCCTCCCTTTCTGCAACATCCAGTCTCTCTCTCTCTCTCTCTCTCTCTCTCTCTCTCTCTCTCTCTCTCATAATTCCTACAATACACCCTGTCAACCACCCCTCAGTAGCCTCCCTCTCCACAGGCCAGCCTCTTCTGCCAATATCCTCCCAGCGCGCCACGCCCCACACGCCGCTGCAACAATGGGTCTGGCGGGCACGGCGTGGGCACGTCCCCTCCACTGGCATGAGATCAATATGGAACGGGTATTTCCTGCCTGGAGAGGACGCCCCACGTTGGCCTTGCACCCGCCTGCCGCCACCACCCTCGCTGCCCTCGCTTCCTTCGTTTCTCTCGCCACGTTCACTGCACTCCCCTGCATAACAATTCCTCGCTTCATGTTTCCTGGGCTACACACGTCGCTAAGTCTTCATGCCATCTTTCTCATCACTCCCTTCATGGACACGCTAACATCTGATCTAGTTTTGGTAGGGTTGAGAAATAAACTTTTTTTCTTTCTCAGTCCTAACCTAAGCTAATCTGCCTTTCTTATCGTTCCCTTCACAAAGTAATTTTTCTCTTTTCTGGGGGGAAATTGAAGTGTAAACTCAATCTTCATATTCCATTCACATTGTATTTAAGCTACTGTTTTTTTTTCTTTTTTATTTTCGTTCCCTACATACATCTTTCTTATCTTTCATTTCACAAACTAAATAATTTTGTCTACTTTTTTGAGAGATCAAGAAAACTCAAACATTTTCAATCTTCATACTGTATTCACGGCGTCTTTCTTATTCTTATTTTCCTATTGTATTCACGCCACCCTTCACTGATGAACTAAGTCATTATTTTTCCTTTTCTTTTTCGAGAATCTGGATGGAAACGTTTTTTTTTTTTTTTTTTTTTTACCTTTGCAATAAAAAACATGAAAGTGAAGGTGATTTCTCAGTTTCGTGACTCCGTGTTAACCTGACTAGTGTTTCGTGACTCCGTGTGTTAACCTCATTAGCGATTCGTGAGTCCGCAAGTTAATCTTACTAGCGTTTCGTGAAAATGTGTGTTAACCTTGGCATTTCGTGACTGCGTGTGTTAACCTTATTACCGTCCACTCACTTTAGCATTATGAGGTCAGGCAACTCTTCCTCCCTTCCTCCTAACCTCCCCCGCAGCTCCCTCTCCCTTCCAAACAGTGGTGGATGACTGGAACACACCCGGTGCCAGGAAACACTTGGAACACAAGAACGATACACAGACCCACATATCACTAAGTTCAATAGGCGCTCACAGCGGTAAGAAAGTGGTTCAAGGGAAGCAAGGAGGCGCAGCTACGTGACTCAGGCAGGCAAAGGAACCGGGTAGGCGTTAGTATTGACGCGGCCGTAGCAGGTGAGGAGGCAGGCCGAGGCGCCGCATGACTGTTTATCCCAAGCCCCTGGGTCACTCAGGTCACCACGCCAGCCACGGCAGGGGAGTATCATTAATCCATATCCAGGAGCGTCACGTAAATGGATTAATGTGCTGACGAGTTACGAGTTTATTGAATGGAGGAACTGGAACACAATTGATTGGGGAGGGCGAGGATGGAAGGAGTTGGGGAATAAGTGAATAGGTGATCTGAATGATGAAGGATTGAGGTGGGGGAGGGATAAATGAATTGAAAAGTTGGATTACAAAGGACCGGAATGGGTGGGGACGAGAACATACTGGATAATTGAGTTGGAAAATTGGATTATATAAAAGGATTGGGATGTGGAGAAGATACGACAAGATGGCGATAAAATGAATGGAAAAGTAGGATTACAAAGGACTGGAGTGGTTAGGGACGAGCATATAGGAGGTGAATGAGTGGCAAAATTGATTATACAAAAGGATTGGGATGTTAGAAAATATGAAAAGATGGCAACTAAATGAATGGAAAAGTTGGATTACAAAGGATTGCGATCGGAGAGAGAGAGAGAGAGAGAGAGAGAGAGAGAGAGAGAGAGAGAGAGAGAGAGAGAGAGAGAGAGAGAGAGAGAGAGAGAGAGAGAGAGAGAGAGAGAGAGAGAGAGAGAGGATTAGAGGGACTAGGATCGAGGAAGAATATATGAATAGAAAACTTGGATTACTGAGGACTGGAGCGCTGGGCAAGGATAAGAGACGATAAAAAAAAAAAAAAAAAAAAAAAAAAAAAAAAAAAAAAAAAAAAAAAAAAACGAGGACAAATGGAAACACAGGGAAGGTAGAAAGTGTGTGTGGGCGATACGGGAAGTTATCTTATTAATGTATTCACGCTTCATGGATAACAAAAGAATTCATAACTTGAACTGCAATAAAAAAAAACAATAAATTAATAAGAGATAAGCATGTCCCGTCTCCCCCACCCCCAACACCTCTCTCTCTCTCTCTCATGCTTACCTAACAAAGACACATTTAGAGTAACAAAAGCATCGATGATCTCAACGGATGGAAAAAAAAAAAGACAAAAATATGTAAAAAATATAAACTATTTAGAAACTGGCTGACACTTCACTGAGGATTGGGTTACACAACACAACACAACAGGGACAGGAGGAGGAGGAGGAGGACGCAGCAACCTTATCGTGACTCCTCTCCCCTCCCCCTATCTCTCTCTCTCTCTGTTTGGGTATCCTGTCCTATACAAATTTCTCTCTCTCTCTCTCTCTCAAAACAGTTCGTCAGCTTTTTTCTTTTTTTCACTAATTATACAAGGTTAGTTTTCCCATTAGTACTTACACAGCGCCTCTTTATTCAACCCTATACGCACATAATCCCCCCTTCCCCCCCTCTCTCTCTCTCTCTCTCTCTCTCTCTCTCTCTCTCTCTCTCCAGAACGCTGCAACACTTCATACAAGAGCAGGGTCCAGATTCTTATCCCTTTATACATGGCAGTGATAATGAACTGTACCCAAGTCCTAATTTTACGACGGAATATGTGAACGTGATGCTTATCTGTGAGGTACTGGCTTCCGTGTTCTTAAACGTGTCGCCCTCTCTTGTCGTGTCGTGTGACTGCATTCAATAGCCTCGAGTCGAAGTTATTTTTTATTTATTTTTTTTAATGTGTTTTCGTGATTCTAGTGGGAGTCGAAGAAGTATTCAGTGTGATGTATAAGTTATTGTGGTTTTCAAGGGTGTTTTCGTGATTCTAGTGGGAGTCAAAGAAGTATTCAATGTGATGTGTAAGTTATTGTGGTTTTCAAGTGTTTTCGTGATTCCAGCATGTAGTGGAAGTTACTGGGGATTTTCAAGGCGATTTTCGTTATTCTAGTGATTATTTAATGAGTATTCAACATGTAGTGAAAGATACTGTAGCTTTTAATAGTGTTTTCGTGATTCTAGTCATAGTTTAACGTCAATTATGCACTGTGGAATAAAAACATCCATGGGAATTCGATTAATCATCTCCGTGACCTTTGAAAATTAGTCCTGGTGAGACTGTAACTCTGCTGGCTTCTGTGTCTTCTCCTGCTTGTGACTTCAACTCTTTCAAGGGAGAGGTTTCATGACACTGTTCCACATAATTCTGTATCTGCCTCCTCACTGTCACCTTTAGCGCGCGTGCGTGTGTGTGAAACAAATTTATAGAAGGCGTTCACTCCTGTATTTCATGAGAATTTATATTCATCTATGTGTTATGTGTTCATTTAATTAAATTAGATGGACTACGATAGTTTTCACACCATGCATATGTTAAACTATGTTACTTTATTATACTAATTATTCAATTATGTAAATTTGAACTTGTGGTCAATTATTGTTATTATTATTATTATTATCATTATCATTATTATAATTATTACTATTATTATTATTATGTGTATGTCTATTTTTCCACCATATTTTTCTTGCCCTTGGTCTGAGAGAGAGAGAGAGAGAGAGAGAGAGAGAGAGAGAGAGAGAGAGAGAGAGAGAGAGAGAGAGAGAGAGAGAGAGAGAGAGAGAGAGAGAGAGAAAGTAAAGTTTCAAGAGGGGAGCACCGCAGGTTGTCCACTCATTCCCGGTCACGAAAACCGATCTTAGACTTCAATGTTTACCACTCGCTTTTGGCTGTCCCTCCCTTTCAAGTCCTTCACTCCCAGTATAACACAAGGGAAGCTGCAAGAAGCCATCAGACCTACACGTGGCAGTCACTGTATAAAACTTATTTCAACCTGTCATCCACATCCGTAAATCTGTAGCCTTTTAAAATTCCTTACTGACTCAACACTTGCAACACTCTGATTAACGAGTCCATTCCACTACCTAGCATTCTATTATATCTTGAGAACCAGTGCCTTCCAATCTAACCTACACAACAGCTGACGCAACTCTTCCTATATTTCTTTTCCTCACACACACACTAATCATCACACCTTTTCCCAATGTTAAAATCACATTAATCTTGTCATTTTTATTTCTTACTTTATTTCTGATCCTTCTTTTCCCAATGTTACAACTCTTCACTTAACCACGTCACTTTTACTACCACTAAAACATCCTTCTGTATTACTGATCTTCACACACACACACACACACACACACACACACTAAACATCACACCTTTCTCCAATATTAAAACCCTTCATTCAAACTTGCTACTTCGATACACACCATAACGTCTTTTCCCAAGGTTAAAATACTTGACTTAATCTCGTCACCTTTATAATTAACATCCTGGGTATATATTATTATCTCCACACAGCCTTATCGGTCGTGCAGCCTTCGGACCGGCCCACGTGAAGGCTCTTGTGCCATCACGCCTCTGCCACGTGAAACCTGAGGCTGTAATAGGCCCCCTAGGAAAGCTGATAATCGCATTCTGGGTGCCCCCTTTAACCCTTCCACTGCTAAATAGTATTCCCTCTTATCACTTACAGCCTGTGATATTACGGTGTCCTAAGTAATTTTTTCAGCCTTTTAAAACGACTAAATTAACATCGTATTCTTTTCTTGTGTGACCAAGTAAGCAAATGTTTTACTTCTCTTTTCCCACGGTGCTCTGAATGTCAACAAAGGCCACCCACAGCAGTAAATAGGTCAAGCACTCACTCCACACAGGGTTTACTTCAGTGGGTTTAAAGCTTAACATGTGGAGGAGAGATGTTAAGAGCAGTGAAGGAGTGACACAGGAGAGGTCGCACCAAACCCACCCTGAAAAGTTGATGGCCACGTTCTGAGAGTTGCCTTTACTCACTTGTTCTCATAGGATTTACGTAGTAGGTTTAAAGCTTCTAAGGGGAGGAAAGGTGGCCATGTCCTCGGTGTTCCCTTTAAGCTCTCGTTCATATAGCATTTACTTTTCTATTGTAGTGGAGAAGGGCGGAAAGAGGAGCATGGGAGGTTGAAGGTGTGTGATGTGTGTGTACTAGATCTGAATAGTATTGTGGTATCTCTCGCCAGCCAGGAGGAGAGGGAGGTCAGAGGGAAGGTGTCATGAATGCAGCGAGGGCAGACATGCGGGCGGTGGGTTGGTGGGGCGTCGGATGAAGGCAGTGAATGGAGACAGGTTGGGTGATTCACTGAGGGGACCCTTGACTGGTGTAGACCGAAGAGGAAAGGGTGGTGGGACTGACGGTACATGTTAACTCTTGCATTAGTGAGATAGCATAAGACTAAGTATATGGAAAGGGATGAGTGAACATGTTTAACTCTTGCATTAGTGAGATGGACTAAAGGAACAAGTAGAAAGTCATGTGCATAGAAGCGGCAGGAGGAGGCGAGGTATATAGTTCATTCAGAGGAGCAGGTATTCTTATGTTAAGTGTCCTTCCATCTATTACCATACCTGTTCTTTAAGACTCGTGCGTATTAAGAGCTCAACCTTATCAGTGTGTTACTCTGCTTGTCACTTCCCTTCACTCGACTATTATATCTGTAGTGCCCTTATGTGTTACTGCTGCTATTATCTTGCTTCTCGCCACGTTTTTTCAGTACGGTTCTTAAATGTTTCTATCTATCCTCTAGTTTATTTATTTATTTATTTTTTCAGCTTCTATAACTGACTACCCACTTCCTTTCATTCATATAACTTCTCTTTCTGCTCTTCATTATTCTTGATATCTTTCTTCCAGTTAAGCTTAAGTACGGTTCTTGGTTATTTCCCAGTGCTTTCCAGCCTCCAGAATCGACTTCATACTTCCATCCACTCGGGTTTTTTTTTATTTATTTTTTTTTATATCTCCTACTGTTTACTATTATTGTTATTTATCTTACTTCTATGCAAGCTTCAGTACAGTTCTTGGTTGTTTCCTTGCAGACTCCGGTGTTTTCAAGCTTTCATTATAAACTTCCGCCAACTACGTCAATATTTTTCTCAATGAGTTTTAAGTACAAGCGTCAAGTCCATTCATTCATCCCTTTCTGGTGTTTTGTTTGTGGTTCTTGAGTAGCTAATATTTGAATTCGTGACAATCATTTCCTAAATACAAATTGCCTCCGTCATCAACACTTCTCTTCGTTTATAGTATGGCTGTTGTTTAATGATAAGTTGTTCATATATTTTGGATTTACCTGTGTGTGTGTGTGTGTGTGTGTGTGTGTGTAAGAAATAATACGAATTTCACACCTTAGACAGAAATAGTTGCGTAATTGTTTTTCTTTTTTATCTTTAGAAAGAAGACCAGTGACGAGAACGAGAAACAACCCTCCCATTTCACCTGAGAATCTAACCTAACAACAGATAATGAGAGAACAAGTATACCTGCTTTCTGAGGTCAATAAACTCCATCTATCTATTCATCTATGTAGGTCGCAGTGTGCCGTCAGCAGGCAGCAGTACAGCCCAAGGTGGCAAAACACACGCGTCACGCCGCCACACAGCCTGGGCCAGGTCGTGACGGGGGGCGTTAACTTGCCACAATCGATGACCACCAGGTGTTTGTGACGCCAGGCACCACAACACCGCTCCTGCACTGCCCCCACACCTTGAGGCCAGGGGATAGATGCAAAACACACACACACACACACACACACACACACACACACACACACACACACACACACACACACACACACACACACACACACACACACACACACACACCATCATCATCATCATCATCATTAGCCAGAAAAGTGAAATGGAAGAGAAGCAGGTTGGATACACGCCAGTTCTCTCAGCTGTTCAATAGAGATATTAGTTAATGAATTAGAGTCTCTCTCTCTCTCTCTCTCTCTCTCTCTCTCTCCTTGAACAGCTGACAGGACTGGGTAATCACCTAAGTATAAATATCTGCTCCCTTTCTATTTTACTTCCGTGGCCTGGCTGCTCATTACTGCCACCTATATCTCATGCCACCTTTAGAAATACGTGCACCTCTCTCTCTCTCTCTCTCTCTCTCTCTCTCTGAGTCACAACGCCGGTGAGGTGGCGAGATGCCTTCCGCCGCCGCCAGCACGGGAGCACCACCACCACCAGTGCCCAGACCGGGCCGGCTGGCAGCAGCAGTACCTTACCTCCCCACACCTGCACCGCCTCTCCACGTCAACACACACATGCACATATGCACTGACGTCCACGGTAATGGTTCAACACACAGCACGATCGGGTTTTGCAACACCTGTGAGTAGCGGTACCAGCTCACTGCCTTTGAAAACTGACCTAACGGGCCGCGCCTCACACAGGCACAGCCCACCACCACATGGCCAGGCTGCGGCGGGCATACCGTCTGTCTGTCACACAACAACGTTCATTTCCACAAAAGATTAAAGAGCCACGTCAGAAGCATCGCAATATCCAGTGTGTGGCGTACCTCGCGCAACTAGCACCACCTCTACACCACGGCGTCACCCGGCACACTGAGCGGGATTTGGCCACTCGGGAGTCGGGAGCCGCACAGCCCCGGCCGCTCACCCACTGACTCAAACCGCCTAGGAGTTGCCATCTCGCATTACCGGCCTCACAGATAAGATACGAGTACGGATTGAGAATTAATGTGGCTTTATCAATGATGAGAAACCAGCAGCCTGTCCCCCCTCACCCCCTCCGCGGCACTGGCCACCGGGATACTGGGTTTTAGCTGGTTATTGCCTGTAATGCTGTTCATCCCCAAGGGTCATGTTGCCAGAGTGTTTGATATTCCTGCGGGGAGTTTCGTGCGCTGGGTGAATGATGACGCGCGGGGAGAGGAATGGAAATAAAAAAGCGACTATTCACCACTGTCCCGCGTAAGTGACGGATGACGATGTTACGAAGGATCGTTTAAATGCCTCACGGACTGAAACGTGAGCCTGTCTTTCTGATACGCTGGTCTATGTGTATTTTTATGTCCATGTCAAATTAGATATCAAATTAAGCTTGCATTTGTTGTTTTCTGTTGACAAGTAAAGCAGCAAACTAAGAGAATTTTATACGAGCAACAGTTCCACTCACATCAGCGCTTTTAATCAACATGATGAGACTCAAACATCTATATCCGCCGATCCAGACTGCAAGAGTCACGCAGGAAGGAAATGGGGGAAAACTGGGGAGGGAACGGCAGGCAGCAAGCTTCCATAAGGCGGCGGGCGAATGGGGACGGGTGGTGGTGCAATCAATATGTCTCAGAGGGAAGGAAGCCTTAAAACAGGGCACGTCACTGAGCCAGCAGATGCAAACACTGACAGTCTTGTGGCCACTCGCTATACCTTTGATCCAGCGGGCGGTGACCACAGCATGTTGGGCACCAGAACTTGTATTCCTGAATATCTTACTCATATTAAAACTATTTCCACAGGCGACTGAGATGATTCGACGGTTCGTATTCTTGACGTTTTGGATTCTCATTAGAACTATTTCCACAAATGATATAGATTATTAAGACTAATTTATGGATGAGGATGATAAGTGGAAATAGGTACGTGGGTTGCAGCTTCCCTTATTTTCATTTGTTCTTATGATTAATAGGATTCTCATGATGTATTCTACTACTTTAATGATGTTGATTTCTTGTTAATTAGAATCATGAAGCACACTTGAAAGCCACGGTCACCTGCACTGGTGACTGCTGAGTGTAGTCGAGGTAAGAAGCAGAAATATTTGAGTGTCAAGCCAGAAACTTAGGTGACGCTGCTGATTCTTTTAAGATGATGCCAGTACCACACTTGCTACTTCCCTTAAGCAACTTGACTGAAGTGACTGAAATGAGGAAAAGTAACACTAAAGGCATTAAACGGTAAAAAAAAAAAAGAAAAAAAAAAAAACATTCCTTTCGTTGTACGTGATTTTCTTGATATACTTGAAGATTACGTTCTTATATCCAGTTTTATCGAGCTTGAAGAGACGCTATTGCAGTCAAAAGTACTGATACAGAATCCTGGTCAAAAGTCAAGTAACCCACTGCACTTCTTTCAAAATGTGTTAAGTGCTTTCCTTCAATACTAAACCCCGTGATCTACTGGGAATCAATCAGTTACCAGGTTTTCCAAGGAGACTCAGCACAACAGACGGGTTAAGACTTGAGGGAAAACATTGAGCACTGTGGAAAGGAGTGTGGTAGGTTAAGACTTGTGGCCGCGACTGTACAACCTTTCCTCTTTATTCTCCCCTTCCGCCACAACTTTGAGACTTAAGCTTTTGACTTTTTATGCATCACACTCCAAGCTTCGGACTTTTCCTTATGCCTCACTCTTAAGCTTCACTTCATCTCCTTATGTCTCACTCTCAAGCTCCTGACTTTTCCATATCTCATTCTTAAATTTAACTTAATTTCCTTATGCCTCACTCTTAAGCTTCTGACTTCTTATGCCTCGCTCTTAAGACTCCCTTCATCTCCTTATGCCTCACTCTTAAACTTCATTTCATTTCCTTATACTTCACTATTAAGCTTCCGACTTTTCCTTATGCCTCACTCTTAAGCTTCCGACTTCTCCTTATGCCTCACCCTAAGCTTGTGACTCCACTTTCTTACACTTCACTCTTAGTTTGAGGCTTCAAATGACGCCTCACTTAAGCTTCTGACCTCTTTTTAAGCCTCAATCCTCTTAGACCTCACTCTAAGCTTATAATTTCACCCTCTTACGCCTCACACTCAAAGCCGCACCCGGAACACCATCTGACTTCACCTCACACTCCTTAACAAGTAACCTGTCACGACCTACCCTGCGCCTGCCCGCCTGTCTGTCCCCAAGGCATGCACGTGTCCCTAATCTTGGCCATCACTCACATCAGGGCAGTAAATTCACTCTAACAAGGGTAATTATAAGAAGCCCCCATCGCCCACCTGGTGATTATTCTGATCTAGGAAGGGCTGTGTTCGTGACTCCCTCACTCACGCACCACGGAGCAAGGAGGCGCCTGGTGGTGGTGGTAGTGGTGGTGGTGGTGGTGGTGATCTTTTATGTCTCTCATCTGCTCCATGTGTTTGAGTATTTAGGTATAATGGTAATGTGTTTGTGTATGTGTCTCGTATGTTGCCCGTGCTTTAAAAGATGTCTAGTGTGTCAGTGTTAGGAGTAACTTGTTGGGTCGTTAGCTACTGGATTGTGTGCTGTGCTGTGTGTTATGGTCAATGTAAATATCTATCTATCTATCTATCTGTGCGTCTGGTGGTGGTGGTGGTGGTGGTTTCGTGACCTACTGGGCGGTGGCGCAGCGGAGCTATAGACAGCAAACACACATTTCCCAGCTTTGGTAGTAATGGTGGTGTGGCCTGCCCCATTTCCCCTCTTTCTGCCATATCATCCCGTGCCACTCCCGTTAATTTCCTTCCCTTTCATTCCTTTCCTTGCACACTGTTCCATTTAATTTTTCTCACTTCAGTTTTCTTCCTTTCCCTCCATTCTTCTTTCTTTCTTATTCATTATACCGTACTTCATTGCATTCCCCTTCTTTTCCTTTCCTTTCTCATTCCACCCGGCTATTTCCATACACCGACCTACCCCCTTCCACACACACACACACACACACACTTGCCCCTGGTCCTGGCAAACACACACATTTATGCATCAACAAAGACCCTTGTAAAGCCGAGGGTAAATTAATGCACATACACACGCTCAAAAGTACATAACCTTCAAGTCAGAGTGACGCGAAAGATGTCAGAAGCTTAGGGTGACGCGTGAGTTGATGTCAGGTTTTGCAAAGAATATAACTGGGCCAAATTCTGAAATGCAGTACAAAAATAGGTTTGTGATTTTATGGTCAGTGAAGTTCAATCTACCCATGTATCTATCTCGAGGTTCTAGGACTTTGGAGGTTAGGTTAGGAAGGGCATCCACTCATGGTTAGCGGCTCAAATGGCAAAATCAAAGTCCTTCAGTGGGAGAGGAGGCGCCATTCTGTAGCCATGATAGATTAGGGAAACCGGACGTAAAAGGCGAGAAAGCAGCAATCTCTATCTCGAGGTATATAAGAGTGAAGGTATAAGGAAGTGGTGGCTGTGCTGGGCTTTCGGGCCGTATTCTGAAGCACCTCCACTACATTTAAAAGACTTTACTTTAAGTTGGAGGGTTTTTAATGGTGATTTTATGGTTACAGTGACAGATTAATGTGTTTTCTACATTATCAGCAGGAGAAACACTCTTAAGGACACGGCTAATCACCTCTGTGGCCTTGGAGAAGAGTCGTGGTGAGCCAGCAAAGCGTTTCAGAATACAGGCCATCGCTGTGTCAAGAAAAGGCTGGAAGACGCTGTGGGGAGGGAGCCACAGCCACGTAACGGGGTGACCCATCTCCCCAACACTTGCGGCTCACCGTCTTTTCTAAGGTTTCCCTCACCCGTGGCGTGAAGGTACTGTGCTAGTGCTGGTGATGGTAGTGGTGGTGGTGGTGGTGGTGGTTCTCCTGACTTCTTACTCGTTTCTTGCTGAGAGGGATGCATTTGTGTGTTCGTCTGTTTGTCTGTCTTTGTCTACACGATGGCTTTGTCTCTTGTCTGTATGTCTGTCTGCATGCTGAGTTAGCCTTCCTGTGTGTCTGTCTGCGTGTTGGATGTTTGTCTATTTGTCTATCTGTCTACATGTTGAGGTTTCTCTGTCTGTCTGTACGTATGTCTGTCTGCATGATAGGTCTGTCAGTCTGTATGTCTGTTTGCACGCTGCGTCTGTTTCTGTATGCCGTGTTAATCTCTGTTCGTCTGTCTGCCTGTCTGTCAGTCTTAACGTTGGATCTGTCTGTTCGTCTGTCTGCATACTGAATCTGTCTGTCGGTCTATCTGTCTTTCTGCCTGTCTGCGGTGTCTGTCTTCGCTGCATACGGTGGATGTCATGGGCTTTCACAGCCGCGGGGACTGACTCACGGCCAGAACAACAACGTCCAATACGGGACAGCTCATAACACCAGTGGAAGAATAAGGACATCTGGTGTTCCTCTTTATTTCCATCTATTTTTCACCTGCACGAGAGTGAATCACGTGCCAAGGGAGGGTTGAAGGTGCGCCGTTCCCGCCCTCTCCTCGCTAACACATCTAATACAGGATACTTGATAACACCATTGAAGAATAAGGTGACCTGGTGTTCCTCTTTCCTTCCATCTGTTTTTCACCTGCACGACAGTGAATCGAGTGTCGGGGGAGGTTTGAGGGTGCGCTATTCTCAACCTCTCCTCTCCTCCGCTGTCTCAGTCACGGGCGTATTATTTCCCGCGTGTCAGAGTCAGTGGCAGGCCTCCAACGTTTCCTCACGAGGGGCCTTGGGTGGTCCCGGCGTCGGCATCACGGGAGCCAGGTGGTGCCAGATGGAGCGGTGCCAGGCCGTCACTTCCCCTCACCTTGTTGTACTCCACATGTGGGCGGAGAGGCTCACCCACGTGACCCATCGCACCACCCGTGACGCAAGCACTCATTGTCACCTCGCTTCAGTCGCCCTAAGTTACGTCGCCACCTGGTTAACGACGAAATCCTGGACAGACTCATAATTTCCAAGGATCATCGTCTGTTTCTCATACAGTCACAAGGAACCACATCACTCGCAAACCTCATCAATGGTTACTGAAGGAGATAATACTGGTAACTCTTTGATCCGGCAGGAGCGAACACGTCTCCCATCCCCCGGCGTGCTATTGGCGGAGGCAGGGGCGGGGCTGGCGTTGGCTGATGCACGGCGATCACTGAGGGGAGGCTCCTGTGTCCCTCCCTCCCACCCTCCCTTCCATGCTAAGATCAATACATGGGGCTGCCCTCCCTCATATGCTCCTCAATGGAAACTCCTCGGGGAAAACGTGTTGTTGTTGCTCACGATTAACACCAAGACGCGGCATGATTGTAGGCAGCCTAGTTTTTGTTTACTGTGCTTGTTGTGGAGACTGCGGGGTGGTCAATACAACAGCTGATCTCACTCATGTTCCTCAATGGAAGCTCCTTGGGGGTACTTGTTGTTTTGACTCCCGATCAACGCTCAGTCACGTATGATTGGAAACAGCTTAGTTACCATATCATTACAGATTGTTTAGCGTGGAGGCTCCGAGGCGATCACTACACAGGGCTGCCCTCACTCACATGCTCCTCAATGGAACTTGTTAGGGAAAACTTGTTGTTACTCATGATTAACATTTGATTGCAAGCAGCTGAGTTCTTGCATAGTGTGACTGCTTGGCGTGGAGGCTCTGAGGCGGTCAATACACGGGGCTCCACTCACATGCTTCTCAATGGAAACTCCTTAGGGAACACTTGCGCTCAGGATTAACACTCACCACGCTCTGCTCTCTCACCACTACTATTTTCAAAGGCCACAGAGATGACAGACCGGGTTCTCAAGAGTGTTTCTCATGTCAGTAATATAGAAATCTTGTTAATCTGTTACTAGAACAATTAAAACAACCTTAAAAACTCGTGTAACTTAAACTATATCGAGTCTTTTGAAAATAAGGGATGTGTTTCAGAATATGGTCCTTACACGCAGCATGACAAGCAGCTCAGTTTTTTTTTTAGTGTCTGGTTAACGTGAAGATTGATGCTTCTGGTGTAGAGTGACTAAGAGTATTGGTGCTTTCCGTGTTTCTCTTTGTGTGTGTGTGTGTGTGTGTGTGTGTGTTGGGAGGCGGATGGTGAGGCAGCCACCACCAATCCTGAAGGGGCAGTTTTGAATGTTCCCAGTCACTTCCCGTCAGAAATCTGTTATTGCGCCCATTGCAAC
>NC_087160.1:2705000-2712500 GCF_035594125.1 Scylla paramamosain
GAATTGAGTGTTTTATCATACACACGCACACACACACAAAAACACACACACGAAGGAAATGAGTGTTTTATCACACACACACACACACACACACACACACACACACACACACACGAAGGAACTGAGTGCTTTATCACACACACACACACACACACACACACACACACACATGCATACAGGTTAAGGGATTCGATCGTGGAACCTTGTGAATCGCAGCCAAGCACGTTAACCATTGCGCCACGAAGTGTGTAAAAAAAGAAATTGACACACTAGGCGTAGATAAAAGACTGCGGAATTAGAACTATGTATGAATCAAACTTTGCAAGAACGAGGTGAAGTACAGACAGATAGATAGATATATAGATAGATAGATACGGTTTACTGGTCATATGTACATACCGTATATAATAAAAAAAAAACAAAGAAACAAAAAACTAAACAAATAGCGGGAAAAAGACAGGTAAAAAAAAGTTAATACAGCTAATCACGTGTATCCTCTTATGCTTCTGTCGAAATATTCCCCCAACATGAAAAAAAAAGAAGTTATACCACATCAGTTTAATTACTTCCAAGAGGAGGTTGGACACACACACACACACACACACACACACACACACACACACACACACACACACTGAGATGCCAACAAAGAAACGTCAAAAAAGGATCTTCCAAAACTGGAGGATAAGCGCCTTAAAACCTTCCCGTTGAGTGAATTGAAGACGCAAAGGGGGAAGTACTGAAGCAGGAAGGGAGGTCCGGAGTGAAGGGAGGACAAAGGTAAGTTAATTCCTCAGGAGCTGCCTCGTGTAGGTCACCTGAGCCTTTGTAGTCTTCTGATTTGCTTATGTTCTTATGGGAGGTGAGGAGGAGGAGGAGGAGGAGGAGGAGGAGGAGGAGGAGGAGGAGGAGGAGGATTACAAAGGATTACATGCACCAACGGATCCACTGTTACTTGCTAGGTTGCTTGATGTCACTACACTACAATGATTACTACCATCAGAGGAGAAGAAGAAGAAGAAGAAGAAGAAGAAGAAGAAGAAGAAGAAGAAGAAGAAGAAGAAGAAGAAGAAGAAGAAGAAGAAGAAGAAGAAGAAGAAGAAGAAGAAGAAGAAGAAGAAGAAGAAGAAGAAGAAGAAGAAGAACAACAACAACAACAACAACAACAACAACAACCACAACAACAACAACAACTACAACGAGGAGGAGGAGTAGGAGGACAATAAAGAAGAAGAGGAACAGGAAGAAAATAAGAATAAAAACACGAGAAAGAAAACGATGACAACGATGATGATGAGGATATACAAGAGGAAGAAAACAAGAAAGAAAAACAAAAGGAGCGAGTGAAAAAGTTGGCGTGACAAGTGACAACAACAACAACAACAACAACAACAACAACAACAACAACAGCACGGGGAGGGAGGGCAGGGGTGATAGAGAGAGAGAGGTGCTGGCCACGTCATGGGGCGGGCGTCTGACTAACCCTGTGAACCATATGCGTGACAACACCTATTGGAGCGAGCGAGGGAGGGAGAGAGGGACTAGTTAGAGACAGGGGAAGAGAACCGTGACTCACTCAAGCTTCGTGTTGCCTCGCTGGTTCCGCTCCGACGTCTGTAATGGGGCCGTATTCTGAAACACTTCTGCGTCACATCTACACTACATTCATAGAGGCTCTATAATTGAAGTTACACGGGTTTTAAAGGGTGTTTTTACGGTTCTAGTGACAGATTAACAGGCATTCTACATTATTAACAGGAGAAACACACTTGAGAGCCCGGCTGATCATCTGTGTGGCCTTTGAAAATAGTCGTGGTATGAGAGCAAAGCATTTCTGAACACCTGCCATAGGGAATAATGTTGACTGGTAAATTCGATGCGACACACACAAGCTTGTAGTCTTAAATGCTTTATTCTCTCACTTAGGACTGTTTTTAAGGATGACAGGGATGATTAGTCGGATGCTCATGGTTGATGTTTTTCCTATTAGTGAAGCAGAATTATTGATAAACTATGGGGGAGTGACAAAGGTTACCATTATTAAACGCTCTGTTCTCCCATCTAGACTGTTTTCAAAAGACACAGATTATTAGTCGAGTTCTAATTGATGATTTTTTTTTCTAAGTCTTGTTAAACTATCACCGTGATCATGAAAACCAAGGGAGGAGGATAACAAACACTAAGTACTCCGTATGTTTGGTTCTCCCGCCAGGACTGTTTTCAAAGGCAACGGAGATGATGAAGCAGGTTCTCGTGGGTGTTCTTCCTGTTGGCGACGCGGAATTCTTGTTAAACTTAAGGAAGATAACAAAAATCTTATTCCTATATGTTTTGTTCTCCCGCCAGGACTGTTTTGAAAGGCAACGGAGATGATGAAGCAGGTTCTCGTGGGTGTTCTTCCTGTTGGGGACGCGGAATTCTTGTTAAACTTTAGGAGATAACAAAAATCTTATTCATATATGTTTTGTTCTCCCGCAGGACTGTTTTCAAATCAAAGGTCAGGAAGATGATTACTCGGTGTTCTCATGCGTTCTTCCTTCTGGTGATGCTGCACATTTCTTAAACATTCCTAGAGTCACGAAGCATTCTTAAAAACTCTAGTAACATTCACTTAACTGTCTTTAAAGTGACCGAGATAAGAACCCTTGACATTTGAGAATATTGTTTGTGTATGCCAATGCAAGCCACTCAGTTAATTTTCATATAACTATGCCCTTTCACAATACAAATCACAGTTGGAAATACCGGTTTAAGAATCCTTACTGCATTTCTACATAGTTTCATAATTATAACCTTCCTTTCACAATAAAAACGCAGAATTGACGGTTAAAAATTCTTTAGTCCCTCCTAAATAAAAACAAACAAACAAACAAACAAACAAACAAACATAACTTTACCCTTTCACAACATAAACAAGTCAGAAATTACAGTATAAGAATCCCTTTTGCATTTTCTAACAGTCTTTTAACAACGAACAGATGGAAGAGGTATGGGCAGTCTCCTTACCCGTGCGTGACCTTAACGGTATAATGAAGGTCACGGCAAACACTCGTCCGGCGAACACAAGGTCATATGAAGGTTTGTCATCCTGGTTATCTTCGCGGTGGGCTGCGATGAGTTACAGCTGTTTCTGGGATGGACTTGAGTTACGTTAGATAAGAACACAAAGGAAGCCACACCAAGCCAGCAGTTTAGGTCACTTCACTGATACCAAACTGTCACTTTCAGAAAATACTGCATGGTGAAATAAGATGCTAAAAACTTATATATATATTACTCTATTTATTTATTCGTCATTTATCTATTTATTTATCTATTTATTTATTTTTTTTTGCAATATAAGAGTTTTGGCCAAGGACAATAAAAATCAATAAAAAAAAAGGGTATTAAGGGTCTCAGTCACTAAAGAAGACAGTTCAAAAGCAAGCCTAAATTACATTAGGAAGTGTCCTGAAGTCTCCCTTTAAGCCACAGGTAGGTAGAAATACAGAAGCAGGCAGGGAGGTCCAGAGCTTACCGATAAAAGGGAGGGAAGATTGAGAATACTGGCCAACTCCTGCTAAAAAGTTATAATATTGAGATAGCAAATGTTAGGCGCCGATTAACTTGTCTCATTAACTTCTGTTGATATTCTTTTTTATCGAGATCACGATTAGAAAAGGCATCATAATTTGGCCAGAAGCAAATATGAAGTGTCTCGAAATTAGGTTAGGTTTAGATTAATTCAGTTCATTAATTTCACTGCTGATTTTTCACGGAGTAGATCACGATATGAAAAGCTGAAAAGGCATCATGATAATATTTTGCAAGGAAACACTGTCTCGAAATCCACGGTTGCTATCAAAATCCACCAAGTTACGCCACATCTAATACAACACTGCGCACTTCCAGGATCATAAGCACACAGAGTCTCGAAATTAACAGAGTAACATTACCATCAAAATCCACCAAAAGTTACGCTGTCTTTCCTAATACAACACTACGCGCATTTCCAGGACAAGAAACATACATTATCTCGAAACTAGCAGGCTGAAGTTACCGTCAAAATCCACCAAAAGTTACGCTGTCTTTCCTGATACAACACTACGCGCATTTCCAGGACAAGAAACATACATTTATTATATATGCAGGCTGAAGTTACTGTCAAAATCCACCAAAAGTTACACAGCGTCTGATACAACACTGCGCGCGCCTCCACGATATTTCAGTGACATTTCGTGACGCTGTCGTGACTCACTGCATACTTCACAGGCTCGCTTATAAACTGGTCAATATCTCAAGAGGTTTTTGCTCCGTCGATGTGATGACTCTTGTCTGCACCCTGACTGTCCGTGAGTCTGTCTGTACGTC
This sequence comes from Scylla paramamosain, assembly GCF_035594125.1. Lineage (NCBI taxonomy): Eukaryota > Metazoa > Arthropoda > Malacostraca > Decapoda > Portunidae > Scylla > Scylla paramamosain. Next base: position 2,709,351 of record NC_087160.1, read on the forward strand.
TGTCTGTCTTGCTTGTCCTTGACAATCGCTGTTCCTGTCTGGCTGACTTACCGCCTCTCCCTCCACACACACACACACACACACACACACAGGAGTAATAATACTTGTTGATGTGGTGGTGGTGGTGCTGGTGGTGGTGGTGGGAAGAGGAGGAGGAGGAGGAGGAGGAGGAGGAGGAGGAGGAGGAGGAGGAGGAGGAGGAGGAGGAGGAGGAGGAGGAGGAGGAGGAGGAGGAGGAGGAGGAGGAGGAGGAGGAGGAGTTTTGTTATTGTTGTTGTTGTTGTTGTTAGAAGAAGAAGAAGAAGAAGAAGAAGAAGAAGAAGAAGAAGAAGAAGAAGAAGAAGAAGAAGAAGAAGAAGAAGAAGAAGAAGAAGAAGAAGAAGAAGAAGAAGAAGAAGAAGAAGAAGAAGAAGAAGAAGAAGAAGAAGAAGAAGAAGAAGAAGAAGAAGAAGAAGAAGAAGAAGAAGAAGAAGAAGAAGAAGAACAACAACAACAACAACAACAACAACAACAACAACAACAACAACAACAACACCAACAACAGCAACAACAACAAGCACATACAACACTAAAATCCTTACCATAACACAACAAACAACAAACTAAACACATATTACTCTCGAAAACCCACACACACACACACACACACACACACACTGGCTAGTCAGTCACTGAGGCGGGCAGGAAGGGAGTCAGCTGGGAGGCAGAGGATGCAAAGGAAGTCCAAACTGAGCCTTTCTGAGTCAATCCCACGTCGTAATTATGTTATTTTCTCTATTCAACCACGCCACTCTTCCTCTCTGCTCCTTCCTTCTGCCTCCCTCTCTTCCTCCTCCTACTCCTTTCTCTCTTCTTCCTCTTTATCTCTGTCTCTGTTCCTCTTTCCGTCCCCTTCTCTCTCTCTCTCTCTCTCTCTCTCTCTCTCTCTCTCTCTCTCTCTCTCTCTCTCTCTCTCTCTCTCTCTCTCTCTTCCCAGACCACTAATGCACAAGGACGAGCGAGAATGGTAGGAAAAGTCAGTTTCCGGATCTAATCACACACACACACACACACACACACACACACACACACACACACACACACACACACACACACACACACACACACACACACACACACACACACACACACATACACACACGAACAAGAAGATTGCAACAAGAGGGTATGTCAAGGAGAGTCTTTAGAAGAAATTATGAGAATTACAACCCTCGTCTTCTCTCTCTCTCTCTCTCTCTCTCTCTCTCTCTCTCTCTCTCTCTCTCTCTCTCTCTCTCTCTCTCTCTCTCTCTCTCTCTCTCTCTCTCTCTCTCTCTCCTTCCTTCCCAGTCTTCAAGTCACAAAAACATAGGGAAGCTGCAAGAATCCATCAGGTCTACACGTGGCAGTCCCTGTATAATGTATCACCCTTGTCGTGCCTCAAACTTACAGCATATAAAAACATAAGAACATAAGAAAATAAGGGAAGCTGCAAGAATCCATCAGGCCTACACGTGGCAGTCCCTGTATGAAACGACCCTATCTATCTATTACCACCTATCATCCCCATCCATGAATTTATCTCACCTTTTAAAGCTCCCTAAAGACTCCGCACTAACAGCCTGAGTACTGAGTCTATTCCATTCATCTACCACTCTATTTGAGAACCAATAACTATCTTCCTTTAAAATATAATGAAACTTGAACACATTATTTCTTGTCCTATCCTAATTACTGACCGTGAGGACTTTGCTTATGTCACCCTTGTTAACTCCTATACCATTTAAGGACCTCTGTGATTCTAGCCTAAATACCTCACTACCCAAGGTCTGTCAGTGTGTTACTCTCTCTTCCATGCCATACTTTACAGTCCCTCACTAACGCCCAACCAAACTTTTAACTAGGGCCTGTAAATATTGTTTTCATTCACTGGTTAAAACTGGGAGGGAGGGAGGGAGGGAGGGAGGGAGTGAGGAAGGAAGGAAGGAAGAAAGGAAGAAGGAAAGCGATTGAGAGAGAGAGAGAGAGAGAGAGAGAGAGAGAGAGAGAGAGAGAGAGAGAGAGAGAGAGAGAGAGAGAGAGAGAGAGAGAGAGAGAGAGAGAGAGAAATTCCTGACTCTCTTTTTCTCTTTGATTTTACCCAAAGTTTACTAGTTTTTGCTTTTCCTCCTTTTCTCTTTTTTTTTTCTACGTATGCTTGTCTGTAACTCTCTCTCTCTCTCTCTCTCTCTCTCTCTCTCTCTCTCTCTCTCTCTCTCTCTCTCTCTCTCTCTTCCACTTTCTTTACTTCTCATTCCTGTTTACCTTTCCTGGCAGGTGCACGTGTGTGTGTGTGTGTGTGTGTGTGTGTGTGTGTGTGTGTGTGTGTGTGTGTGTGTGTGTGTGTGTGTGTGTGTGATGAACGCGTTTTGCAGAGAGAGAGAGAGAGAGAGAGAGAGAGAGAGAGAGAGAGAGAGAGAGAGAGAGAGAGAGAGAGAGAGAGAGAGAGAGAGAGAGAGAGAGAGAGAGAGAATCGCACTACCATACATAAAGAAAGGAAAAGAAAATGGCAAAAAAACAACAGTAAACTTTTGAAAACTTACAAAAAAAAGGAAAGGGAAATAAAAAAACAAGGAAGAGAAGCAGGAAACTGAAAGAGGAGAGATAGAGAGAAAAAAAGAAAAGACATAAGGAAGTCAAGCAGATCTCTCTCTCTCTCTCTCTCTCTCTCTCTCTCTCTGTTTTTTTTTTTTTTTTACCACGGGATGAATATAACTTTAATTCACTTCACGGAAAGGAAAAAGAAAGAAGGAAAAAAAGAAAGAAAAAAAGAAAAGTAAAAGCATTGCAGTGTTGCATTAAGACAGGCGACAGCTGTGATCCACTTAGAGAGAATGAAGGACGCCACGCAACACTTAGCTAAACACACGCAGCAGCAAGCCAGGGATATGCAACACTAAGCCACTAAGCCGGGGAGACGCAACACTAACTCACTAAGACGCAACAATAAGCCAGAGATGCAATACTAAGCCAGAGGAACGCAATACTCAGACCATGGAGACGCAATATTAAGCCACTAAGCCAGATAGACGTAAAACTAAGCCATTAAGCCGGAGAAACGCATGAGTAGGCGGTGGAGATGCAACACTAAAGCCAAGAGGACGCCCTTCTAAGCCAGAGAGACGATGGGAG
>NC_087160.1:2717500-2767500 GCF_035594125.1 Scylla paramamosain
AGTATCCTTATTTCCAGCCACTGTTTATACCTCTTGAAAATATGACGCTTTTTACATATCGCTACCTACACAATGAAAGAATTACCAGGAAAATCAAAGAACTGAATGAATCTAAACCTATCCTTAAATGAAAACGTTAATGTTATTTGAATATTATCCAAGTTGTCTATAAAAAAGGAGAGAGAGAGAGAGAGAGAGAGAGAGAGAGAGAGAGAGAGAGAGAGAGAGAGAGAGAGAGAGAGAGAGAGAGAGAGAGAGAGAGAGAGAGAGAGAGAGAGAGAGAGAGAGAGAGAGAGAGAGAGAGAGAGAGAGAGAGAGAGAGAGAAACTACACACTAGTTCCCAATGACAAGGGGGGTCGTGAGGATCGTGCTCCGTTGTCAAGCACTCAGGTATTATGCAGGGCCAGGACTAGATAAGAGTGTCTTTTGTAAGCGTTGGTGGTGGGTGGCGCCACGCAGGGCGGTGTGTGTGGTGATGAGGGACTGATAGGGAGGCTTGCTGACTTGCCTGGGCTGCGGAAGCGATGACGGAGGTTTGTTTTTTGGGTGAATAATAGTGTGGGATGAGTGTTTGGAGGAGGAGGAGGAGGAGGAGGAGGAGGAGGAGGAGGCCACCTAAGTCCCCCTTCACACGACGCCACCGGTACCGCCGCTGGTCACCTCCCATGGTTTGCAATGGAGCCTTTCATACGAGATCACCGCTGGGCAGACAACCCACGCCAACGGGAGCGCACATTTAGGCCTCTTTCACAGTGTAAGAAAGTAAGAAAGATTACGAGAAGAAAAATAGTAATGATGTACAGTATAAGAGAAGTACAACATTGCTTAGTACAAAATGTTACTTAACTAAAAAAATACAGTTCCGGCCTCTAGACACACACAAACTGGCGTCACTCTGCAAGTTTACCAAGAGCCTTTATTTATTTATTTATTTATTTATTATTTATCTATCTATTTATTTATTTTACTTTATTAATTTTCTTGCAACTTTGTATGAATCTAGACACTACGAATCAATGTGTGTGTGTGTGTGTGCGCGCGCACCCATGTATTTACCTAATTGCATTTTCGCCAAAATGACTCAGGCTAGTTACTGCATGTATGTATGTATGTATGTATGTATGTATGTACGTATATATGTAGCAAGGGGAGGGGAGGCGTCACGTGCAGCACCAGTAGTGACAGTGGCAGCGGCAGTTACCACCACCAGCTGTCACACTGATGGGGCGGGACTCGCGGGAGGTATGTGGGTCACGTCGACACTGAGGGGGAAGACAGTGTGGTGGTGAGGCACTTACTAGCGTTGTGTTTGTATGTACATATGAGCCAGTATTCTGAAACACTTCTGCGCCACCCCTCCACTACACTCAAAAGGATCTAGTTGAAGTTCCACAGGTTTTTAAGGGTGATTTTACAATTCCAGTGGCAGATGAACAAGATTCTACATATTAACACGAGAAACACTCTTGAGACCCGGCTAATCATCTGTGGCCTTTGCAAATAGTGGTGGTGGTGAGAGAGCAAAGCGTTTCAGAATACAGGCCATACATAGGTGCACCGAGCACCAACAATGTCAGGGCTAGCGTGTGTCAATATTTTTCGCCTCCAAAGAGGTTAGCGACAGTTCCCTCTCAATATTGTTCATTGTCATTATTTGTAATGTATATTAGTGGCTGGGAATAAATGTTCACAAGAAGGCGGCAAAGTAGCAAGGCATTTACTGCTGGGTGTTTATACGTTTGTAAGCACTGACAGCAAGAACATATCCAGGCAAGAATGTGCCAATAATCTGTAATATATAAGAAGACGGTAGAGTAGACAGGCATTTACTATTGGCGTGTTTGTGTGACTGTCGTGTCCACGAGACTCACTCTCTACCAGGGGCTGACGGGGCTAAGAGTGTGACTGGTGTGTGTGTGTGTGTGTGTGTGTGTGTGTGTGTGTGTGTGTGTGTGTGTGTGTGTGTGTGTGTGTGTGTGTGTGTGTGTGTGTGTGTGTGTGTTGCTTTGTCTACGCCAGCCCGTGTGGGATCGCCGGCATGTTATATATATATATATATATATATATATATATATATAGATAGATAGATAGATAGATAGATAGATAGTAATATATAAGTAGGCAGTGAGGTGGCGAAGCTTTAGCCAGTGGTGTATTTGTATAGACGCACTGAGGCAGCAAAGAGAATATGTCTGAACTAGCGTGTGTCAGTCATCTGTAATATACGAGTAAAGGCGGTGAGGTGGCGAGGCTTTTGCTAGTGGTGTTTATATTTACTGACGCACTGAGGCAGCTAGGAGAACATGTCCAAGCTAGTCTGTGTGTCATGAGTCCTCTCTTCCTCACACTTCTACTACTGACACCACGCCTTGTATTAACTTCTTCACTGTGCTATGCAATTCTCCACCTACCGAAGCGTTCGTATAGACGCACTGCGCAGGAAAAACATGTCCGGAATATTGTGTGTCAGTCATTCCTATCTTCCTCAGATCTCTATTGCTGCTAACACGGCTTCGATATGCAATACTTCTCGCCACTGGAAGAACAGCACTAAGTCTTTACAAGCACCCACGTGAAGGAAAGAGGTTTCAAAATCAATTTTCTAGTGTAATCATTGTACAAGCTCTTTACAAGCACCACGAAAACGGAAAATTGATTAAAGGAATAGATTTTCCAATATCTAGCCCGTCTGGTGTTTAGAGACAGCTGTAAAATAAATAAATAAACAAATATATGAATAGAAAAGGAAAGATCTCCGTGTGGGGTTGTGATTTTGGAAGAACGTGATAAATAGTAATGAAAGGAATGAATGCTTTGTTCATAATTATGAAGGAGGAGGAGGAGGAAGAGGCAGTTTGGAAGACCTGCTTGAGAACGTGTGTGGAGGATATTAGAAAGATGAATGTTAGAGGAGAGATCGCCCGACAGGAAAAATTGGCACATATTTCTAAGTTGTTCTCTAGTGAGAAATGTTATGATGATGATGATGATGATGATGATGATGATGATGATGATGATGATGGTGGTGGTGGTGATAATGCGTTCTCTCATAAGGAGTATTTTCAAAGGCTACAGAGACGATGACTTTGGGTGAAGCAGAATTATCATTACAGTATCACTAGAATTAATAAGGAGAAAACAAAAGCCTGCAAACACTATTTACTTCCACTGACGCCGATGAAATGTGCCGAGAGATGAGTAACGTTTCAGAAGACAGTTCATAATTTCATCGAACGTAGCTTGAACTTGCGCACCACAAATGTAGCTGGTGAGGCTGATCTTCAAGTGACGCTATAGCAAAACAATACCATACGAGTGATAATGTAAACAGAAGTCACATAGAAAACGGACGTGTTCCAAGGGGGACACGTTCAATATCACCTATCGAAGTTTTTTTTTTTTTTTTTCCAGATTTCCAAGTGATCAAAGAAAGAAAGAAAGAACAAAATCCGATGAGTGATACTGTAAACAATAATATGGAATGTAAAATGGAAGTATTCAGAAGGCGTAACACATACATCACCTATCGAAAATCAGTATTTTTTTTTCTGATTTCAAAGAAATCCAATAAAGAAAAAAAAAAAAAAATACTACGTAGTGAATAACACTGAAGTTGTAAAGAATAATCCGGAATAGAAAACGGAGATATTCAGAAGGGATAACATGCTTAATATTGCCTGCAGAATGTTTTTTTTTTATTTCAAATGATCCCCTAAAAAAAAAAAAAAAAAAAAAAAAAAAAAAAAAAAATATATATATATATATATATATATATATATATATATATATATATATATATATATATATATATATATATATATATATATATAGCATGAAAAACCAGGGTATTAATAGGGGTAACTTGCTCCATATCAGTACCTTTGTATGATTTCCAAGTCCTCACCTAAAAAAAAACAAATAAAAATAAATAAATAAATAAATAAATAAATCATACATGTAGTAAGTAGTAATGTAAACAATATAACACAGAAAACGATGGTATTCAGAAGGGGTAACAATATTGTTTATCAAATATCAATATTATTTACATTCCTTTTTTTTTTTTACCAGGAAGGGCATTCATTCCATAGCCCAACCACTAATCATTACCACTTTTCTTTACTTACTGACAGCTCTCTCTCTCTCTCTCTCTCTCTCTCTCTCTCTCTCTCTCTCTCTCTCTCTCTCAAAAATGTGACAAACAGGTCAATAAACATAAAAAATTCTGTAGTTATTAGTGTGTGGTACAACTTCACCTCTCTCTCTCTCTCTCTCTCTCTCTCTCTCTCTCTCTCTCTCTCTCTCTCTCTCTCTCTCTCTCTCAGGCAAACAGATCAATGGACATAAAGGCTCTGTACTGGCACAGTAATACAGGCTTTTCCATAACAACACATTCCTTCACCAGTCGTGCACCTTCCCTCTGCAGTGCTACATGACAAAATTCTCCTGAAGATGTGGTATTACACCTTTCCTTGCCAAGTCAGAAGTTAAGGGATTAGGATGAGTGAATGATACTGATGATGATAATGGTAATGCTGTCACAGTACAAAGACATTTTTCTATACCACATACACTGATATACTTGTACTGCTATGTCCTCTTTGGAGTATCATGGAAACACTGCAAAATGTATCTAAAGGCAGGATAAATATTTAGCCATGAGAGGTGCCCTGGTGGAAGATGGAGCATATGACACACAGAGGTAATGAGTACAGTGCCTTGGATGAGGTGCCATGGGAGAGAGAACCTTTGACACTGAGGTAAAGAGTAAGGCACCTTAAACATTGAAGTGCCCTGGGAGAGATGAACCTTCTACACCTAAGTAAATAATGCAGCACCTTAGATGTTGAGGTGCCCTGGCTGAAAAATTATCCTTTGACACAAAGGTAAGGAGTAGGACACCTCAGCTATCTGGACCAACCACTCTCAGGAATGAAGATAATTTCAGGGGCCTCTACACCTCCAGTCATGATAGTTTTAACTCTCTGACTGCTGGTGACACAATTTTAACTTGATCTGAGAAACATTAGACAATTTATAGATCTAAAATAAAAACAACTTGTCCCAGAATATTAAAACTACTCCGTTATTCAATCATTTTGCTGTCAGCGGTGTCTTTTTAAATATTTTAAGTTAATGACACAGCATTTGATTGAACACGAGGAGAATTCACAGCAGTCAAAGGGTTATGAGGAAAAAGAGGAAGATACAAGGTTGGTTGGTACTCACGCCACTGAAGGGTAGGCACTTGCAGGCCTGGCCATGGACAGGGCGCTCAAGAGGACCAGCGTGTACCATAGGATACTTCTTGAACTCCGCCAGGCTCTCAATCAATTTCTGGAATAGAGTACATCACAAGTCAATATTCATGCCTCCCTTCATCCTCTTCTGTGTCTCTCTTTTTATGTATATACCTTGCTTTGTTTATCCCTTATTACAGGATATAGACTATCTCCACACAGACACACACACACACACACACACACATGAGGGTAGGACTGCTAGCCCCAACTCCAGCCAGGTTGTCAGGTCAAAACTCTTCAGCTCACACTCTGTATCTATTCCCTGCAAGGTGAACAGGAGCTACAATGTGAAAGACCAATCTCAGCCCTGTCTAGGACTCAAGCCAGAATCTCATGTGTATTAACCACTAAACCACTGGACCACTACTGTGTATATGTGTCATTTACCTACGGTCGTCTGCTGGTCACCCAGCCAGCCGTTACCCTATGGAAAGAGCTCAGAGCTCATATTGGCCAATCTTTGGGTTAGACTGAGACCACTCACACACCACACACTGGGACAGCGAGGCCACAATCCTTTGGGTTACATCTTGTACCTAGTTACTGCTAGATGAACAGTGTTGTCTTCCCTTAACCCTCTAAATCCAGGGGTTGTCCTGTGCTCTTATTTAGGGTGAAATTACATGGTTTTACAAAGTTTAATAGGTGGTGTCTTGAAATGAATGAGCTGTAAGTTGTGTATAGCAAAATTTTCTATCTGAAAGTACCTAGTTTTGTATGATTTCAAATTGGAATAGACTGATTTGATGTTTCAATAAGCCACCCGGATTTTAAGGGTTAAAATCTATGACATCCGTCAGTTTTTCCTTCAGCTAAGGTGTGTTCATCGTCTCTATTATCTCTTCTCTTGGTCTTGTCCAGGTATCTACACTTCTATGGGGATGCTGTACTTTTTCCTTCATTCAAAAACCTCCCCATCCTCAACTCTTTCTTGTGCCTCTCTTTATCCCCCATCACACATCTTTTACATTCTTAACAAAGCAAGGCTTATATATTGTAATTAAGTAGATCTTCCTATTATTGCTTCAAGTGTTACTTTTTCCATTTCTTTTAGTATGTGTGTGTTTTAATGAGAAGGAAGGCAGTAAAGAATGCATAATAATTGAACAAATCAAACACCAGGCAAAAGAATACAAGGATTATGGCACTGTTGTCTCCAAGCAGTAGGATTAAAGGTTGTGAGCAGCATATGAAAAAAACAATCACAGGAAGACAGTGATGGGCAAAGAATGAACAGTGAAAAGAGCACTGTGAAGGGCAGCAGCACGACAATCTTAACCAAAGTGGAGATAACCTAAACCCAGCAGCTTCACCCCATGATCCTCCTCTCATTGAAAGTTATATAGTAAAAGAAGCAATGCATAAAATGAAGAACAGTAAGCTTTGCCAGTAATTCTAGAGTTATTGCAGAGAGTGTGAGTTTTAGTGAACTTGATAAAAAAAAATCTTGTTAAAAATCTTGATACACACGTTAGTAATGAATGCTGCAATCTTGGAGTGTCAGCTCAAATGAAGACACAGATTACTTAACAAGAAATAATAATAATCATTATATATATATATATATATATATATATATATATATATATATATATATATATATATATATATATATATATATATATATATATATATATATATATATATATATATATATATATATATATATATATATATAAAACATACTGCCAAGAAAATAGAGTGGCCATAGACATTCTAAAGAAGACACTATAAGAGATCCTGATGAACCCTTGAGAACTAACAAGAACTGAGGAAAAGTTACACCCAGGGACATCTCCAGGTAGTGAAGAGACCAAGAGCTTTATCAGTGTGTCAAGGACTTCTACAGGTTGAGTCTTGCACTATTGCAAAGTAAGTCTTGTTTTGCAATAAATGCTTCCTACTATGAGTAAAGATGCATGCAGCTACAGCACTAATGGACCTAAAGATGCTGCTGGTTATACTGCAAGGTGATGCAAGTTGATCCATCTGTGCACAGCATATATGTAATTACACTGGTGATGATAATGGCAATGACAATGATGACAACAATGTACACTACTGCAAACTTCATAGGAATTTATGATTAGAAGATGCAAGTTTATCTAGGGAATATTCTTCACCATACACAACAGCCTAACTAGCAGATATTATTACACATTTAATCTGCAAACACTACACATGTCTACACATTACTCACAATCTGGTTCAGGTAGCTGCGCGTTGACTGAGTGCGAGTCTTCTGAGCATATTTTGATGGTCTTGGGGCGGGGACAAACTGTGACGAGTGAGCAAATGTATCACGGCTCCACGACTGGCCATCGAGGCTCTCACTATTCCTGTATCTGCGTCTTCTTCCATTTGGGTTGCCGGTGTAGTGTGGCCTTGCATAGTGACTGCCTCTGCCTGCAACACCAAGAGCAACGTTGCAAACATACTGTATACACGCTGCATCAAAACAAAGCTGAGACAATACTAATGAAGAGCCTGTGAGGTTTGAAAGGTACCTAGTCAGTCAGTGCCAAGTTGTGCACAGGTCACTGTGGTGGGGACTGCTGTGACACTGCCAGTCTAAGTGGAGACTCATCCACAACAGTTATACAGTTATATTTATGCTAACTCCTAGTGAGTGTGGTTATGGAAGGGACTTAACTTTGGCACTAAAAATGGTACCTTGATTTGTCGTGATTCTTAATACTTCCCACATTGCACTTTTGTGGCAGAGAATAGAGGGAATGATTTGACACATTTTTTTTGTGTAAGATCTCACATTGCTATTCCTGCTGCTCAATCACTTATACAGCTGGTAAGTGTTAAATGCAGGAGCAATGTAAGGTACAAGTAAGATAACACTTGTTAGACTTGAAAGAAGGTGCACAGATGTGTATGATGTGCAACACTCCATGTGGATAACTGAGTGTACTGATGGATCAGTGCTAAAAACCAAAGTAATATACATACACACAGACACAAACACACTCATCTAGAGAGCAAACTGATGAGATCTTTTTTGCCAAGCACTGGCAGACTTAGACTTACTGTGGCCTCCCGAGTCATTTCCAGTGTAGTACTGAAGATTCATTTGGTCAAGATGAGAGGGTCTGTCAGCCGGCCACACGTCAATACGTTGCACCTTTGGCAGCACATCCACCATAGCTTCTTACTTCCTGCAAGGTGGAAAGAAAAATTAGATGGCCATTTTAAGCTTTGGTATATCATGGTCAGAAGGGTGATGCTAGCACAAGTACTGCAATGTTTTTGATTGAGTCTAACCAAATGTCATAACCTCCTAACTCTAAACCTGGTGTCAGGCTGATGCAGGCCCAGAGGACAATCTTCAGAATTTCTTCATCGTTATTACTGATTTCTGATGGAAACATATTTAGTAATATTACCAATAGCGACTCAGTTAAAATTAGTGGGGGTGCTGCTTCAGAAAATTTTTAACCATTGTTTTAATATTGTGTAAAAGGAAACAAACATATAAAAAAAAAATTTATACATAAACTAGATAAAATCCGGAACAGAATAAAATCAAACATTTTTCACTTACTAATAACCTAAAGTTAAAGTTCAAGCTTGATCCATCCATTTAAAAACGAAATCCAAAAAGAAACACTACCTTCCACCAGCACACCAGGGTCGGCACTGCATGAGCCACGGTGCTCTCTCTCTCTCTAGCGTGCAGCTTCCTGTCTGGACGTATGAGCATGTGCACAACAGTCAAACACCGTGTCGCTGGAACTGTGAAGCGCACAGTTCTATACAAGGATTTTTGTATTTTTTCATAAACTAGGGGATGGCTACTGACATTAAGTTAAGGATTATATAATATGCAATTATAAGGAAAGAATTAAAGAAGAGTACTCATTATATTGAAAGTTATCAATAATATTGAGTGGAAATAGAGGGTGCTACAGTTCTGCAGTGCCTATACACAAGCCACCACTGAATATTACCTATACCAGTATTCATCAGGTAATGGAAAAATAACACTTTCAATTTTCTATTTTCTAGAGCATTATGATGAACTAAGATACTGAAATTTTTACTTACTTGCAATCTTTTCTTTAGGGAACATAAGAGAACATAAGAAAATAAGTAAATAAATAGAAAAATCATAAAAATGTCGTGGTAATTTCCAGAACTTCTAAAGAATGAAGAAAAAGCTGCTGCCAGACAGCAGTGTAGTATCTACTGCAACATGCTGGAGTAATGTAATGAAGGGCATTTCCTTGATAAATCTGATGGCACTTAATATCCTTCAAGTAAACAGTGTGTTCAAGCCCTCAAGATTATAAGTGACAAATTATAGTTAAGGCAAGACTTCCACCATTGTTTTAAGAGGACCACTATTGACAGGCACTACTCACTCCAGAGCTTGGGACTAGCAGCTCCATTATTCTTTAAAAATTAGGGTCTCTCTTTGATGAAAAAATTAGGATGGATGGCTGAATGTCTCTCTCTCTCTCTCTCTCTCTCTCTCTCTCTCTCTCTCTCTCTCTCTCTCTCTCTCTCTCTCTCTTTCTCTCTCTCGTGATGAAAATTAGGGTAAGTCTCTCATGATGAAAAAATAAGGATCCCTCTTTCTCTCTCTTTGATAAAGGATGATGAAGAAATCACATTAGCACCTTCATCAGCATTTTCACAACTGATCCCTGCATTGTGTAGATCACAACTTGAAAGGGCATCATATTTTACCTAGAAATGAATAGTCATTAATAAAGTTATTTCCATAATCCCCTGATGAAAAAGAAGGCTGGCAGGAGTCAATAAAAATAATAAAAATACAGCAGCATAAACAACTGCATAAGTGCTAAGAAGGAATCAGTTCAATAAGAAATAAATATCAACACACAATACACAACACTGTCATGCTGCTGCAATACAGTGAGGGTCAGCACAGACCACTCCAACCACTGAACAACTCTGCATGAGTTTTCGACAACTTAAAAAGCGTGTTCCAAGGCTCTATAACAAATTGGCAACCTACGTCTTTGACAGTGTGAACCTTGAGACATTCAAGAGAAGACCAAAGAGTGAAGACCCATCTCTTCAATGACACGTAAGACTTACATGATTTCTCCACAAATCCTGGATACCAGGTGTAGTTTGTCAGGATGCAAACATTTTTGTGTTCATGATAGTAAATCATCGACCACTCAGTGATGTCAACAATTACTCGTCACAAGCATCGTCAAGGAAAATCTTGATGTTTTCAAGGGAGCGTGGCTGCTGCCATGGAGTGAGGCCTTAGAACACACATTAACTTTAACATTATTTAACATTAACAAACAACTGGACAAATGCTGAAAATACTTATCATGCACTGATGGCACAAGTGGCAGGGCGCTCAGCAGATAACAACTAACCCTGCAGAGTTAATAAGGAGCTTTCCAGTTTGCGTCCATCACCAATCTATCCAACAGTCCCTGGGGTCCATTTATTCAAGTGGCTGGGACGTTCAGCAGATAACAACCAACCCTAAAGCCACAACAAGCAGCTTACCAGTCCTTCCCACAGCCTCCACACAGCCCCTGGGGTCCCTGTGTCTCCTGCGTGGCGGTGGTCTACGCTGTCACGCCGCCAGTAGGTGGAGACAATGACATTTGTAAGCCGCCGCCCACCACCCGCCAGACAGCCGCCGCGTTTCTTTGGCCACGCTCAGCTGTGTGTTGCTGGACTCTTGCCTCTGTAACGGCGCCTCCTCATGTCCAGTGAAGCTAATATGAGTCTCTTTCATTGCTCTTGTCCAGGAAAGCTTCAGAATCACTCACTGGCTTTCTTATTAATTTCCTAGGAAGTTGAAATGAGTCCAGGGAAACTAAAATTAATCTAAATCTCCTTTACTCATGTCCAGGAAAAAACCAAAATGAGTCTTTTCTTGCTCATGTCCAGGGATGCTAAAATGGGTCTCTTTCCTTGTTCATGCCCAAGGAAAAGCTAACTATAACTCTTGAATATTTTTCGTCCTCTGAACTTACCAGCAGAGCTTCGTTCTTTATTGCGTACATAAAGTTTTTTTTTATTAATTAATTAATTATTATTATTATTTTTTCTTTAGTGCTCTACATTTGTTAATATTAGAATACATTTGCCATCTATCTGTCCCTTCGCTCATCTTCAGTGTGCCTGCAAGGCGATGGCATTCGGATCCGACCTAAATTTAGGTACTTTTCTTCGTCTCAGCTACTAATCCCAATAGAAGATATGAGGAACACTGCGTTCGTTGTCATATACCTAGACACAAAACACTGACACAGACAGAAGTGACGTTGAATACATCTCTAGAAGCTATCGCGTTCAGGGTGAGATTCAGCGACACGTATTTGTCTATCTGTTCTCTCTACTTATCTCTCAGTGCCCCATTGTTGATGACGACATACCATCCTTAATTAGCCAGCTTCCGAGCAACAGACTAGTTTTGGGCGACTTCAACACCCATCATCAACAATGAAGTGAGAGGTCAAGTGTACGTGAGAAGCTATCTAGATAGTTAACATACTATTGCAGATAAACTTTTATCTTCTGAACGATGAAAGTGCGACTCGTGTAGCTAGGACCGGACCAATAACGCATCTGCCATCAAACTGTCTTTGATCTCCCCAAATATGCTCCCTAACTTCTGGGAAGCCATCGACGACTCCCACGGAAGTGACTTTCTGGCACTGCCCATCTGCATCTACACACGCGATATCCGTGATCCCCCAACCCCCCTCCCAAGTTTAACTTCAAGAGAATAGGCTGGGCAGCCTTCCGTGGGGTTGCCGACGTGGATATGGGAGGACATAGACACCATGCTCAGCAACGCAACACAATCGATGTTACACGCCACCGAGGCATGTATTCCGAAGACTTCTGCAGTTCACACAAAGTATGGAGTTCCACGGTGGACAATGGATTGCCGACAACACTTTGTGAGCGTAATAGACGATACAGACATTTCAGTCAGCAGCCCAGTTAAGACACAAAAACCTGATTTCATAGCCTACAAAAAGGCAATGGCTCGTTCAGATAGTTCACTTTAACAGTCAACCGTACCACACCCCCTGTCACAAGTCTTGAAAATCATTCATATATATATATATATATATATATATATATATATATATATATATATATATATATATATATATATATATATATATATATATATATATATACCAATTATAACTCTTAAAATTAATAATAACACCATTGACAACCAAGCAGACATTGTTAACAAAATAGCCCAGCAATTCACAATGCAAGCAGCACCACATTATTACGACGACCCTGATTTTCTTCTCAAACTTTGCCACAGGAGGCGTAAACTCGGACTACAACACAGAGTTTACGTTGCATGAACTTCTCTTTGCCCTGAAATCCTCTAAAGGCTCCAGTCCTGGTCCAGATGACATTTCTTATACGCAGTATGTTGCAACATCTCGGTCATGATTCCCTTTCCGAATTATTATGACTCTACAATAGAATCTGGACTACCCACTCCTTCCCTCATTCCTGGCACTTTGCTCACGTCATCCCAATGCCCCAAAAGACTGGACGCCTTACGGACCCCAGTATGTTTCGTCCTACTGCGCTTACGAGCTGTCTATACCAGGCCATGGAACGCATGATAAAGCGAAGGCTCCTTTTTGTTTTAGAAACAAAGGGTTTGCTGTGTAGTCAGCAGTCGGGTTTTCGGAAGTACCGGAGCACTATGGACCACCTAACGCACCTGGAGCACTGTATTTCAGAGGCATTTGCCGCAAATGAATTCATAATGAGGATGTTTCTGACATCCACAAAGCCTTCGACATGACAGCAATACAGTATCCTCATGAAGCTCTAAGCTCACGTCTTTGGAGGTAACTTGCCCATATTTGTAACTCTTTAGGACTGTAAATTCTCTGTAAGCTTCATCAGACGTTTCCGTCCAGGGTAGTGTTCTTAGTCCCATTTTATTTTGTATTATGTTTAAGGACTTATACACCATTGGTAAAGATTTTCTATCCGATCCCCATGTGATACCAAAAAGATATCTGAGATTTTTATTTATTTATTTATTTATTTATTTTTTTTGACAACGGATAAGCAATTCATTAAAATGTGTCTTCTGATTGACTCTACTGTCAAAATGCAGACCAACGAACTTTACTGAATTTTTGAACGGTATCAGGTGACCTTGAAGTGCTAATTGCAAATTTGGTACGTTACACCTATTGAAAACAACACCGATACACTTATGAATGAAAACATCCTCTCAGAGAGGCCCATTGCTAGACGGAGGCAGGAGCGGCTTGCATCCGTCCCGCCGAGAGCTGTACGTTAGGCAAGGAGTGCCACAGCGCACAGTCGTCAGCACAGTGAGTATTCAAGATTTCTGAGGATGGGAGTTGTCGACAGAATATCATTAATTCGCTCTCACTTAGTAAGGGTCACTGGTGTATGGATCTGCGTTGGAAACAACAGTGAATGAGGAGACTGGATGTGTTACAGAATGAATGTGTGCGAATGCGTCTTGGGGCCCTGCGCTACACTCGTGTAGCGCGGATGGAGGTAAAGGCCAATATTCTACCACAACATATATACGTCGCGACGCGCTGCTTCGATCGCATGTGATCAAAACAGGCCGGAAGGTTTCCCTCGGTAACACAGCAAGCAAAATTATATGGCAACATCAGCACCTCCACACTGCAGTCTGTCGTCCAGTCGCTGCCAGACTGCATGCACTCTATCAGCGCACGGGGCATCCAATTGGAGGACTGTGCTGCCCACATTTCTCCACCACCACTTTCACTATTAGCTGGCCTGTGTATCGTGACTGTATTACACGATGACTTGTGTATTGTTGTGTAATATATGAACATAAGGACAAGTGTGTTTTCCTCTCCCTGCTCTGTGTGATTCTCACTGAGTGACCCAGTGAGTCAGAGTCGCACCCGTACCCAGCCGCCCAGGTAAAGTACTTCTCCCCGATATACGCGCCCCGAACCCAGCAACGGTGTGAGACACACCTTACCTGCTGGTGGGAGTTCGTTTCAATATCAAGTAAATACAAATGAATTTCAAACATGTTATTTAAAGGTGCGATATGTCATCCCATTCAGAACATGAAGCAAGTTGAAGAGAGAGAGAGAGAGAGAGAGAGAGAGAGAGAGAGAGAGAGTCCAGATAAACATGTTGCGAAGTCCCGTATGGCGGGGCGGGTGTAGCTGCCAGCAGGCTCACACAGGCTCTGACAAGTGCTTCGGTGACCCTGCCTGTTTTGCTATAAACAATTAACTTTGAAATCTTACGCTTTCCTCCTGATAAAGTACAGTTGTAACATTCAACTATCGTTACAACGAAAATGACCACCATTAACATTTGTATAAGATTATTTTTGGTATGTTAAGTGATTAAGTTAAATCTTCACCGGCGTCTGGCAACTGCATCGGCCACACAAAACCAAGCGGAAATTCACCGAGCCAGGCAGAGGAGGCAGCAACCAGGCTTGAGAGTGCAAGACGTGTGTGAGAGCGAGAGAGGGGGAGAGCGAGACGAAACTCTTACTGAGGTACGTGTGATAGATGTTCAGTACTGCTATGGTGTCAGAATGTCAAGGAAAACGGGATAGACTGAATAGCAAACATGTAGTGAGTCATGACAGTTTTCTTCTCACAAGGTTCATCAGTGTGTGTGTGTGTGTGTGTGTGTGTGTGCCATGCTTGCCAACCGCAGGCAGAGAGTAAGGGGGCGTGTTAGCACAGGCAGCGAGGTGCCGCATGGGGGAGATGCAGGTACTACCTATAATGAGGCGGTAGCTAGGAGTGTAGGCATGCCATTGCTGATAAGAGATTACTGTTGTATTGATTGTTGATCCCTCACAACTTTGTGTCGCCGGGTGACGGTCGTCTGGGTGACATGTAAAAAAACACTTCACTGGCCGTTTGCTACATTGCCGTCATGTAGTTGTTTGTGGATAAACAAACTAGTCATTCATTGATGTCTGACGCTGATGTTACATTACTTTGAAATACATGTCAAATAATCCTAGAGATTGTACGGTTAACAAGATTTATTACATGTTTGTGAGCGTTCCGGTTGATGTTCGATTCCTGTGTTGGTCGCCGCCAGCAGGCCGCCACCGGAGCCTGTCCGTGACCTTGACTGAAAGCCCATGGCTGCGTTAAAATTTTACGTGCATGACAGGAGTGGGTGCGGTGCGCCTCTGGCTCAGTAAGGCCGAGTGCAAGAAGGTTCCCACACTCAGATACATTAATGAATTATCAAACACTTTACCTTATCTCCACATGCTTCTCCCAGCAAGATTTCAAATGATTGTTCACCAAATCACACAGTCCTACCCAAGGATTGTTACTATAATCTCACGCAATTGTTTTCTAAATTTATATATATTTCAAGCAAAGCTCACCTCACATGACATACTTAATTTACGTAACTTTTATAACTACGCGCGTTGCGGACTGAAAGTAAAGTTTGTCCTGAAAATACCTGGTGAATTTAAAGGAAGATAGCAAGAACTAGATAGAATAAAGGAGCCGCCAACTTCCAGTAAGCGCCAGATCACGGCGGGCCAGGCAGGGCGGCGTCGACTGGAATCACTGGATGGTGGCGACGCGGTGGGCGGGTTCCGTGCTGCCAAATACTGGGAAATTCCTCTGGTGCGGAAGAACTTTAAGTGCCTATAGGAAAAAAGCGGGTAGAATTGAGCGAAATATACGCTGTAATGAGAGAGAGAGAGAGAGAGAGAGAGAGAGAGAGAGAGAGAGAGAGAGAGAGAGAGAGAGAGAGAGAGAGAGAGAGAGAGGATGACGATTTGTTGCCTATTAAGTTATCGAAGTTAGCAACTTCCTCCCTCTTCCCTCTCCGGCAAGGCACTCAGCAAAACCTCACGTAATCCTTTCTGAGCGATATTATGGTAACATCACGTAATCGGCTCAGGAGGATCATGTTGCTGTAGCATCACGCAACAACCTTGCTGCTGGGACGCGGGGCAAGATTCTGTCAGACACGTTACTGTAACATCACGCAACAACCTTGCTGCTGGGACGCGGGGCAAGATCCTGTCAGACACATTACTGTAGCATCACGCAAAAACCTTGCTGCTGGGACGCGGGACAAGATCCTGTCAGACACATTACTGTAGCATCACGCAAAAACCTTGCTGCTGGGACGCGGGACAAGATCCTGTCAGACACATTACTGTAGCATCACGCAATAACGTTGCTGCTGGGACGCGGGACAAGATCCTGTCAGACACATTACTGTAGCATCACGCAATAACGTTGCTGCTGGGACGCGGGACAAGATCCTGTCAGACACATTACTGTAACATCACGCAATAACGTTGCTGCTGGGACGCGGGCCAAGATCGTGTTAGATATGTTACTATAACATCACGCAATAACGGTGCTGCTGAGACGCGGGGCAATATCTTTTCAGAATACAAAAGATCCTCCTTGCCGTCAAAAGTAACTTCACCGGTAGGA
The DNA here is from genome assembly GCF_035594125.1 of Scylla paramamosain. Classification (NCBI taxonomy): domain Eukaryota; kingdom Metazoa; phylum Arthropoda; class Malacostraca; order Decapoda; family Portunidae; genus Scylla; species Scylla paramamosain. The sequence goes on from NC_087160.1 coordinate 2,734,279, forward strand.
AGTCCGCTTCATGAAATGCGTTTTTATTTATTTATTTATTTATTTTTATTTATTTTTATTTTTTTATGCGTTTTCTTTAATCACTAAAGTTCAGAAGACGGCGACGCCACGTGGAGAGGTGAACAAAACGTGGTGTTTGGAGCTGTCTCTGTATACTGTTAAGTGTGTCGCAAGTTTCCGCTTGACTCTCCTTTGCCTCGTCAGTTAAAGTTTCAGCTCTAGAAACAGGAGAGAGAGAGAGAGAGAGAGAGAGAGAGAGAGAGAGAGAGAGAGAGAGAGAGAGAGAGAGAGAAGGATAGGTGGGGACCACTGCCATGTTGCTTTTGGCCAAGAACTGCTGGACAGACAAAAGCATTGTGGGATGGCATGCCGTCGTGATGCACAACCCAGTTCTGTGCGTTCAACTTGGCTGTATGTAGTACTTTCCTCTCTATCTCTGCATTTCAGAACTAAAACAGTGCTTAACCTACATTTTTACCATAATTTATATGTGTGATATTTCATTGGTGACTCATTAAAGCTCATTGTTTCAGATGGCACGAGGAAAGAAAGCTACCCGTAAACGCAAGCTAGCTAAAAAAGAAGAGTAAGTATCCACTTTTTTGTAAAGAAACCATGGTGCATTATAAATTCATATTAAAATGTTCGTTAATAAAGGCAAGTTGCGTGCCTCAGGCATTGTGCATTGTATTTCACTGAAATTGAAAATCCAGATCTATGAGAGAGTGAGGGGGGTGGGAGGTGTGTCGAGTGAGCCAGACACAAGCTCGACAAAAAGTAGACTCTCTTGATTGCAGATAAATAAACGTGTGTACAGACGCGCTGTAATCTGAAGTGGATGCAGTAGTGTGTAGCATCGAGGTGGACCAAACCCATTTCATTACAGAGTCTTTGGGGGTAAGGTAGGCACTGGGCAGGGAGCGGAGGCTGGTGAGTGGCGATCGGCTGCATGTTTACTCCCTGCCCGCAGTGTCCACCCTTCTGCCACGTTACCATGTAGTATTTTACGGTATTGCTAATTACAGTGATATTCTCCCCATGTAATGTTTATCAGCAAATTGTTTATTAATATTATTTGTCTCGTTGAAAGATACTGTAATGTTCCATAACTTAAGTGATATTTATAAAAAAATTTCACAGCCAAGCAAAGGATGAGCTTCATCAAAAAGTGAAAGTCACCCGTCACATGTCCCCTCTGTATTTCCCTACATGGTAAACGCCACTTGCACGAATTTTCTTGATTTTGCCCGAATCCAGGGGGATACCAGTACCTTCGGCCTCGTGCGCGAGTGACAAGCTCTTGGTAACATGGAGTGCCCCTTGGTCCTGGGAATATACCTTGCACGGTCTCTGCATTTCACCTTTATTAAAATACCCACTTTGTAGTTTTCACTGATAATATCGTGTTCTCAGCATCAGTATTTGTTGCATGTTTAGAACCCATGACCATTGAGAAAGTGGAAAACTGAGATAGATAAAGAAATTACAGGATGACTATGCATCCAGACTTCAGTTGGGAACATCACTGCAAAGATGTGCTCAGGTTGTTGCCAGATTACTGGAGCAGAAAAAAATGCCAAAGGAAAAAATAAATTAAAAAAGGCCAAATGCGTTACATAAAAGAGCCAAAAATATGCAGTAAAAAAAGCCGAACCTTTCATTATTCCACTTCCAAATTTATCAGATATTATTCGATATGTGTTGAGCACTGAGCTACAGTGAACTACTTGAGTGGCGATTTGTGTACGCAAGTGCCACGTACTTGTCAGTCCTCCGCCTGGACCAAAGAACGGAAACGAATTCCGCGAATTCAGTTCCAACATGAGAGTAACCACAGCGGAAGAGAGTCACTTTTAACGGTATGTGCCTAAGGCCATACAGCTCCCGACGCCCGTAACCTAATGTAAACTGAGATTGGTGGTTCAGGAGTGAAAGCAAAAATACTAACAAGACATTATACTCGTAAAAACGTTCCTGATATAAAGAAGTGGCCGTGCTCCAAGCTAATCGTTATTATTCCACACACTGGACGATAACTGAATATATATATATATATATATATATATATATATATATATATATATATATATATATATATATATATATATATATATATATATTTTTTTTTTTTTTTTTTTTTTTTTTTTATAGAAATCAGTGAGTGCTCGCGGGCCACGCTACATCCACTGGTGGGCTACTTGAGGCCCGAGGGCCCGCAGTTGGATCACACTGCTCTAGACCATGTTCTCTCTCTCTCTCTCTCTCTCTCTCTCTCTCTCTCTCTCTCTCTCTCTCTCTCTCTCTCTCTCTCTCTCTCTCTCTCACACACACACACAAAAATATATAAACAACCAGAATGATCGCTTTCGGGGGATGGAAAAGGATTTTACAAATTTGACTCATCACAACACAATATGCGGTATTTCTATAATTACCACCCTACCAATGTACTTCTGGTTTATTCATGAAAATAGGTTACTGTTCATAGGAAGCTTAAAATTACATCAGACACTTAAAAAAACAACAAAACGCCAAAATTCGTGGACCTCGCGCGCCATCATCATCACCGTTAATTTGTCCGGTTTTCTCATATTGTTGTTCAATAACATCAAGAGGATATGGTACAAATTGCATGGATTACCATGGTAACAAAAAGAGAGAGAGAGAGAGAGAGAGAGAGAGAGAGAGAGAAAAAAAAAAGGAAAGCATACGCGCACTAAAAAAAAAAAAAAAAAAAAAAGCGGCGAATGAACTCGCCATATCAAATCAGCTTATTGTGGCCAAATGAAATATGTTTAAGCCACATATTAAGCAAAAAAAAAAAAAAAAAAAAGCCAGATCTGGTAATTCAGGCCAAACTAAATTTCCCTAAATTTGAAAAGCCAAAATTTGAGGTTTTTGGCTAAAAAAAAAAAGACAATCTGGCAACTTTGTGTGGTAACGATTGTAATTATCAAATATGTAGCTGCTGCCACAGCCACACACACTCCTCTGCAGTAAGTGAATTAGAACACAAATGAGTAAGCATATACAGGAAAGTTTTGCACTCCAGACAACATGGGTTTGGTGGGGCATTACTATATTTTTGCTTGAAGTGTGCTTGAGTTTTCGTATGTTCTGGTTCTCTTGTACTTTATCAACTCTACACATATCATATGTTTTCCTAATCATATAAATTGCTGTATTTCATTATTATTATTATTATTTATTTATTTATTTTTTTTTTTTGGGGGGTCCCTATAGTGGTGTTGGCAGCTTCCTGAAATGCTGACCATTGTTAGCTGATGAATATTTTGATTTATTTTCCTAGTGAAGAAGAGGTGCCAGAAAAGCTTCAGCGGGAGGACAGTGCCACCACTAAGTTGAGGAATGCCATCAGTGAAGCAAAGGCTGCTGCCTCTAAGGAAAAGAAAAAAAGGAACTACAAGGCTGATGCTGTGGTGCTGGCAGAGTTCCCAAAGGTAACATTCACATTCTTCTTTTGTTTTCTTTGCTATTTTTTTTTGTAAGAAATGAATTTATAGTATAAATAATACCCAAGGAGGTATGAAGAAATAAGGGAAATGTTCTCATATTAACACTATATATTTTTCCACTTGTGGCATATCAGTGTGCTGACACCACCAGCTCCTGCTGGACCAAAGCAATGTGTCTTGCTGCATCACCAAACTGGAGATCCTGAACACCAGCAACTTGTGTCCCACCCACACACAGCCACTTCATTTCATTTTTTGACTATTGAGGAGGGAGGAATTTGTGCACATTTAATCTTTTGTCTTTGGTATTGTAAAACACTATTATTTTGCAGGCTGCCATCTATGAAGACTATACCTGCATGCTGAACCAAACCAATATTGGCCACAACAACAACAAGTTTTACATTATTCAAGTCACTGAGAACAAAAAGAACAGCTACACTTGCTTCACACGCTGGGGACGAGTGGTGAGTGGAAAGGACTTGCAGGTTGCTTCACGTAACCTGCTGAATCCGAGATATTTACTGATGCATGCACTTGTCTCTCACATCATGGAACATGTCTGGCAAAACAGGAATTGTTTCTTTAATATAGATATGAAGAGATTTAATTTATTAATGTTTTATATTTAGGATTACATAGAATATTGTTTTTTCATACACACTACTCTCTTTACTTCAGGGAGAAGTAGGGCAGCACAGCTTGGATAGTCATAAAGATGTGGAGCAGGCAATAAAGGCATTCAAGAAGAAATTTAAGGATAAAACAAAAAATGACTGGGACAAAAGAGATGATTTTAATGCTCATCCAGGGAAGTACACCATGATTGATATTGGTGAGTGTGCATGTCAGTGTGATAGGTGAGAGTGAAGACTTGATTATGTAAATGTGACAAAAAACAAAATCCTCAGGGTCAGCATTCAGGACAGGACAAGAAATAATGGGCTGAAGCTTGATAAAGTAAAGTGGTACAAGAATGGAATAGACTCAGCAATCAGGTTATTAGTGCAGAATAATTAGGTTGCTTTAAAAGAGAATTATACAGATACATGGATGAGGATAACAGGTGGAAACAGGTAGGCATGTTACATAAAGGTACTCTCACATTTAGGCCTGACAAGTTTATCGTTGCAGCTTCCCTTATTTTCTTATATGTTCACGTTCAGCTGAAAATCATTATAAAGTTAAATAATTAGTCTCAAGTACTTCCTCTATCATATGAGTGGAGACTTTGATTCAGGCTGCATGATAGTGTGTGAAATGGTCAGTTCCACAAGCTTGCTTCTACCCGAGATTGAAAGGAGAAAGCCCCACTGAGTTTGAAAGATGAAGTGTTTGTATATTCATATGACTGTGTTTTCATACTTTCCTTAATGGACATTGCTGTGTGCTTCTATGTACATCTCTCATAAGGAATGACTAAGAATAACAGTGAACATAAGTATAGGTAGAGGACCAGTAAGAATTTTCCTTCCTTGAGTCCAAGCAGATAAGGTAGAGGACTTGTTGGCACTGGGACAGAGCATTACACAATGATCTGTCAAATGATTAGCTTTCACATCATAAGAACAACACAATACAAAACACAGAGACTAGAAAAGGCCAGTTAACCTGCACAAAACCAGCTCGTGAGTGTAACAGGCATTACATTGACACAAATGCTCCTTGTATTTATTCTCACTGGTGTCATGTATAGAGAAATATTTCTAGACACCCCAGTGCTTAGTGTAGCCATAGAGTGATGTTTCAACTTAAGGGACTGCCATGTGTAGGTATGATGACTTATTGCAGCCTTCCTTATTGGTCACTTTCTTATGCTCTTACTTTTGTTTTTCAGAAGAAGATGATGAAGAGGAAGAAGCTGATGCAGTAGATGGAGGACAGCAGTTGGTTAAAGTTACAAAATCCTATGGAGATTGTCCCCTCGACTACAGGACTCAGTTGATGATCATGATAATATTTTCAGACGATATGTTCACCAATCAGATGTCAAGAATGAATTTAGGTAAAGTTCACCCTATGTTTGTGAGAGACAGGAAGTGAAAGACATGAATATTTTAATGAGAAACTAACAACAAAATGGCAAGTTATGGACCATAAATAACTCCACTGAGATACTGTTTAATATTGGTTAAGATAGCTTGAGGAAATAATACAAATGACAAATATGGAGTTGTGTAAAATGAAAATTGTTAATCCAATTTTATGTTTAAATATATTTAGACTTTTGAGTTTGTACAACATTGCTCAGTCAAGTTACTATCTCTGCTTAGTTAAGGAGGGATACATTTCTTAATGTGCACTTTTTAACAAGTGATTGTTGTGTTTTGGGGTGGCAGTTCCTGAATGAGAAGTTGTAGACATGATGTAATACTGATTAATGCATCCAACAGACATCAAGAAGATGCCATTGGGGAAGCTGAGCAAAGTGCAGATAGCCAAAGGACTTGAGGCACTGCTGGATATTGAAGCAGCAATAAAAAAGAATGAGGTATTTCCAAAAATCTTTATTGAATGAGCTTTTGATTGGTGGCCACATGAGACATTTCAATTTATCCAGTTTATCAGGAAGTCACTTTTTAGTTTTGTGGATCATGTTTTCCAGCCCCGGGACGTACTCATGGATTTGTCATCAAAGTTTTACACACACTGTCCTCATGACTTTGGCCGAATGGTGCCCCCTGTTCTGGATACAGAGTCCATTGTTCAGCAGAAGAAGGAAGTCATGCTGACCCTCAGTGACATTGAGTTGACACAGTCCCTTCAGAAAGACAAGGTATGTTGTTTGTTAGTCTTTCATGAATGTTAGTATAAGTAAAGTAATGAAATGATTGAGAGAGATAGGTGGTGAAAGGATGGATGTAAAGTTATATCAAGAACAGCTGGAAGAAGTGGATGCTTTCAAGTATTTGTGATCAACAGTTACAGTGGGTGGAAGACTAAAGACAGAGGTAAAGTGCAAAGTGAAAGAAGCAAAAGAAAGTACTTGGTGGACTGAGAAAGATCTTTAGATATAAAATACTAGGTATGAGTGTAAAGAGATTGTTATATGGGAGAACATTGGTGCACACTGTGCTGTATGGTGCTGGAACATGGAACATGAAGGGACAGAATAAGAAATGAAGAGGTAAGAAGAACTGGTATCTTGAAAAAAGTTTCCTAGATGGGCAGTTTAGGATGTGTTAAAATGATTTGGGCATGTGGAGAGAATGGAGGACAGAAGACTAGGAGAGAGAATAATGAAGTCAGATGTGTGCATTGGAACGTTAAGAGGAAGGCCTCACCTGGAGTGGATGAAGTGTGTGAAGAGAGCACTGAATGAGGGGAATGACTGTGCAGCAAGCAAGAGTGATTGTTCATGATAGAAGTGAATGGATAGTGACAGTGGTGAGTGCGTGAAAATGATACGGTCTTATCAATCCCTGGAAAGGGTTGTGGGTGCTTTTGGCAGAGCTCATTGATGTATGGGCCCAGGTAGGATGTGGGGCACTTCATAGTGAGTACCATGCATCTGCTGTGACCTCAGGATAGAGTAGGTGCAGGGTAGGGAATTGTTTCATTATGAAGGGACAGTGATTAATCAGTGTAAGGATGTATGTGGCCACTTGTGCTATGTCTAAGCTCCTTGGGTGTAGTTTGGGGGTCCACAAGACTACATTATTTCTTTACACTAAGGGCTGGATGGGATTAAGAACATGAATGATGTATAGATGAATATGTAGTGCTCTGTCTGGGCTTCCCTGTGTAGAACTGGTATAAAGATGGATAGACAGAGAATGTTTAGAATCTCAGTTTTTGTTATAACTGCTTTTTTCAGGGAGAGAAAGACATCCATCCCCTACTTGAAAAACACCAGATGCTTGACTGTGCATTGGAACTTATCAGTAAAAAGAGTGCAGAATTCAAGGTAAATTTTATTATTTTGTTACATGTAATGTTTATCTTGAACCTTAGATGGGTTTTCAAGCCCATGTGGCTGAGCAAATGCCATCAGGAAGTTAGCAAAGATTATTTTCCTCTAGCGCTGGAATGAGAAATGGGCGAAGTGAGTGAACACTTTACTTGTGTTTTACCTGTTAGTAATTTATTGCACGGGAAGTGTGAAGGCAGCATGTGAAAGTGCATTTATAGACATATTATTATGTACAGTGATGGAGAAGTTAACGTATGAAAATAGTAAGATGACTGTTTGAAAGAATAATGTTAAGTAATTGATTCAGTTATTCAGCTTAGAATAAAAATTAGAAAAAAAAAAACTCAAACCATGCTTTATAACTTTAGATATGGATTTCTTGCAGTTACTTGAGCAGTACTCCAAAGCCTGCAAAGATACTCGGAAGGGACCACTCTTGGATATATGGCGAATTGACCGAAAAGGTGAAAGTGTCAGGTGAGCCCACGCCATGCCACTGCCTGCTGGGTGGTGCTCAAACACTGTTCTGTGCTCACTCATCCTTGACTTATTGTAACTTGGAGTTAATATTCATCCATGAAGTGTATCAGACAGGGCAATAGGGTTGTCTGTCTTACCATTCCCTGCCACACTCCCATGCAAAGGCTTAGTTATGCACATGTGACACATGATGATGTTGCAACACTGACTCGCAGGCTTAGACACACCTTATTTCAACATTTCAAATTGATTTCCTCCATTGCAATATATTTTTCTTGCTAAGTGTCTCAATTGTTCCTTTTCAAAGCATCATAATATTCATTATGTTGAAAACTGAAAGGTAATGACTGTTTTCATTGCTCTCCTCTCAAAATGTCCCAAAGGTTCCAGAAACACGACGACATCAAGCACCGCAAGTTGCTGTGGCACGGCACCAACGTGGCTGTGGTGGCAGCCATCCTGAAGGCTGGCCTGAGGATCATGCCTCACTCAGGAGGATTGGTGGGCAGAGGCATCTACTTTGCCTCTGAGCATGCCAAGAGTTCTTGGTATGGTAAGTTCATGCTGATCCATTTATGGTTTCATTGACTTGATTTCCTTTTCTGTACCTTGCATTAAATAGGGTTTCATCTGTTACAGGTTTGTATTCAACCCTACTTAGACATGGTATACATATCTCACTTCAGTATTACCAGTGTTCTCTTTCCCTGGGGCTGCACCACCACCAAATATTTGATCAATGTTGAGATTTTCCGTGAATAAAAGTTAAGTTATTATGATGATTAATAGATTTTTATCCCACACAGCATCAGCCAAATGTTAAGCTCAGATATATGATGGTATTGGTCGATTTTCAATTTTTCAGTTTTTGTATAATTTGTCTTAAGATTGCCTAGGATAGAATTAAGGTAGAACAATATTTGATGACTTCATCATCAAAATCATGTTCATAATGCTTATTTATTTCACTGTCATCACCATCCTAAGACACATCACTACCATCATTCATAATGCTACATGTGCAGTTAGGCAACTCTTCAATCTCCTTTTGTGTTAGTTTCCTTCTGTGGCATGCCATGATGGTGTAAGTATGAGATCAGGGAGGACTATGAAATGCACAGGCCTAGGGCAAGCATCACTGAGTTGACAGGATAAGGTTGTAAATTTAGCATGTTTATCCTTTCTCATTCCTGATAAAATTTGTATTTTTTCATGTATATTATGAAAATATATAAGCCATATTTCTTAATATTATGCTTATATATATTATCTTACTGAATTTTTTATATTTTGCGAGTGTCCTACAACTTAAAAAGTAGCTGGTAAGAAGAGAAACAATACTAAAATTTGACATAACTGGACTACCAAAGCTTTACTGTAAACATGAAAACAATGCGTCACCAGCAGCACCAGAAGCAGTTAGCAGTGCTATGTGGTTACAAAAGTGCATGTGTGTGGGTGGCTCCCAGTCAGAGTGTGATGGCAAAAATGTGTGGTGTACAGCCAGCCATTTAGCACAAATTCTATAAAATGGGGCTCTCTATTGACTTCAGCCACTGCTTCCCATCTTATGGCAATGAGTAGAAATTACTCATTCCACTATTGCCAATGTGTGAGGGTGTGATTGCTATACTTTCGAGGCATTAAATTGATGGCATTGATGCTACTGGAGTTAAAGATGATGTTTTACCTTTTTTCTCTTTGCTCTGTGCATCTATGTACTGAATTTTTTTTGCATATCATTTTGTCTTTTAAATTTTTGAGGAGAGCACATGAAAGGAAATGTATTGACCTGCACAGGAAGTTGTTACTGGTAGCACCAGTGCATAATGAGAGACTTGTCCATACTTTAACAATATTTGTATAGTTATTCCATCTATGCCTGCAGCTTTGCCACTCTTTATCTTAGCTATTGGTTTCTCTACCTCTTCCCTGCTAATCCCTCTCTGCATAAACAGTTGTTGTCTATGTGCTTCTTCACTTGTGCTTGATACTCTTGTTTCCTTGGCTGTCATCTCATTCATTAAGTAGTCAAAATGCCTTTTCCCCACACCTTTCACCCCTTCCATGCTAATATATATCTTCCATATATATGTTATGCTAAGCTTGTAAAGTGATATATAGTACTTAATAATTGATTTTTTTTATTTTTTATTTTTTTACTGTGGTTAGTTACATCTCTGTTTTGTTTTCAGTGTGTCCCCATTTTGGCGAATTTGAAGGTGAGAATAATGTGGGATTCATGTTCTTGGTGGAGGTGGCGCTTGGAAAGGAGAAGAGTATTCAACAGTGTGATGGTTCCATCACACAAGCTCCCCCAGGCTTTGATAGTGTTGTGGCCAGAGGAAACAGTGAACCAGGTAACTATTGCACCTCTTTAAATACAGTACAATAATTTATTTTACTTGTAACTGTGTTGAATGCCTGGCAGAGTGGCATTCAACATAACCCATCTTGATAGTTGAAGGTCTTGTAACTGTGTTGAATGCCTGGCAGAGTGGCATTCAACATAACCCATCTTGATAGTTGAAGTCTGGATGTTGAGAAGCATTTTGTCCATATCATGTTAACTCTGCAGATGAGAAAAAAAGGAAATAACAATTCTTCTTTCAAGGAAAATGAATGCAAGTGCACTATTGGAGAGAAAGAAAGATTTAGTGATAGTAACATGACTGGAGGATTTCCAGAGCAGGAAGGCAGCACAGGATGTCAGGAGGACCAGAAATGCAAGTGTGCCTTCCTGTCAACCTTCACAGTCTTATGAAATTTCATCCCTTCTTCTACAGATCCCAAGAAGGATAAGAAAACTGTGCTAGATGGTAAAGAAGTGATTGTCCCTGTTGGACCTCCTGTGCCTCAGAAAGCGTGGGCTAAAAGTTCTTTTTGCCAGAGTGAATATCTTGTCTACAAGGAGAGCCAAGCAAGACTCCGATACTTGCTGAAATTCTCATTTGACTAGGACAGTTATAGTTCAGTATTTCACAAGATTTATATATAGAATCCTTTCAGTAATGATTTTGCTTTGCATGTATGAAATATGGTAGATTTCTTAGGGGATTTGGTGAAAGGGACAACAGTAAACACAGGGCATTTTGTGACAGCACAGTAATAGCAATGCTAACAGTGAATTAATTTAGGGCCTCAGATTCAAGTAACTGAGAATTGGACCATCAAAGAGGTGCATGTGGTGTAACCAGATTGGATGATGAAAATCACCAAGAGCATGTGGAAGCTCTAACATGTCACCTTGAGAATGTGTGGAAATGAAAAAAGACAGTATATGTATGATTGCGATAGATGTAGTTGTAGGAGGAAAGTCCCCTGTAACTAAACTGGGAGGACAAGGTGCTGAAGATGGCAGAAGAAAAGAAAAGGACTGGGTGCACAAAGACAGTATGTGTGAACAGTAGCAAGTTAAGATTACTGTTGTGACCTATGAAGATGCTAAGCAAACTATGGTTGATGGGTTTATGCACTGATGGTGTGGTAATGTTGGCTTGACTTTCTTGTTGAAGAAGGTTACAGGAACTCAGATTAGAATGTGATTTGTAAGAAGAGGAACAGAAGTAGAATTTTTAGGACATGGAATGAGATAATGCTATGGGACCTGAACACAACTTGTACATTACTGAAAGAAAGTAGATGGGAAATGTGATTAAAGTGCATGTGGATGATTTGGCATGTCTAGTGAGATGGCAGGTGTGAGCTGGAATAGATAGAGACAGTGTGGATAACTTACAGAGAATGAGATGATAAGGAAAATAGAGTAGAGAGTAAATGTTGAGTGTGTGAATATCTCCTGTAGAAGAGCGGTAAGCTGTTAGAAAGGGAGAAAATTGAAGTGTGCAGACAACTTGAAGAAAATGGAATGATAAGGATAACAGAGTATAGAGTAAATGTTGATTGTGTGAATATCTCTTGTATAAGATCAGTAAGCTGTTAGAAAGGGAGAAGATTGAAATGTGCAAGGATGAAGTGTGCAGACAAGCAGACAAGGGCATGAAGAGGCTTGCCTTTTTTGTTTCCTTAAGATGGTCCAAAGGCATAAACATCTCCTTAGGTTGATGAATAGGTAGGTAATTGTAATTTGAATTTTGTTTTAATGAGGTAGTGAGGAAAATGTTATATTTTCTCTCTGAAATCTTTCATATTTGCTACAGTTAATTAATGTCAGAAGAATTTGTAAGGAAGAGTGATGTGATGGATTTACAAGGAGCAGAGCACCAGTGATTCTGGGAGTCAGTGAATAAGCAGGTGATAACACAAGTGCAGTAAGGTGGGATTGGTAAGGAGGCCAAGACTGTAGAGATTTGTTGATTGAGATTTTGTTGAGGAATATTGACCGAAGGTTTTTATTGTCTTTGGCAATAAAACCACTTCATGTTGTTTGGGTGGAGGAATGTTTCCCATGTAGCCTTGTCAAGGTTACTTCCATGATTGCAGTACCTACCTACCTAAGCCATGCGGTGAAACACACTCATGCACATTTTCACTTTGATAAATCAAAGAAAAATTATTATGAGTTTGTGATACAGTACAGTTCTGTATAATTTCTGAAATATATGATCAGGTCACTAGTGGTGTTTGTGTTTTTTTTATTTATCATACATCTTTGTATGTTGTCTGTCATTCAACTTTTCAGTTGATTCTCTCTCTCTCTCTCTCTCTCTCTCTCTCTCTCTCTCTCTCTCTCTCTCTCTGAAGTCCTCTTATCTAGTGAGAATGCATTTCCTTGTTCACCTGGAAGTTTTCTGTCAATTTATTACCTGACCTCTTGTCTGCTGTTATCTTTGCATCTTGCGCTGCCCTCTTGCTTGCTTCCTTTTCTCCTGATTTATAATAGTAATAATAAGAATAAGTAGTAGTAGTAGTAGTAGTAGTAGTAGTAGTAGTAACTGCTTCCTTTTCTCCTGATTTATAATAGAAATTATAAGAGTTAGTAGTAGTAGTAGTAGTAGTAGCAGTAGTAGTATCAGCAGCAGGAATATAGAATAGTCATTTAATAAACCTGATAAGCCGTAGGTACAAGGAACATGAAAACCACGGAGACTCCGGGAGACGATAGAAGAGGACTGAGTGGGTGGACCAAGGATGTTAAGATATGTTCCTGGTTGAAACTGACCGATAGATTGATTGATTTGACCCGCTTATTGTTTTGCTGCTCCTTAGTTATAGATCACTGTAAATACTGTAGTCCTTACACACACACACACACACACACACACACACACACACTCACGGACAGAGAGAGAGAGAGAGAGAGAGAGAGAGAGAGAGAACATAAGAAATAAGGGAAGCTGCTAGAAGCGAGCAGGCTTACACGTGGGCAGTCCCTGTATGAAATATACCTACCTATTTCCACCTATCATCCCCATCCATAAACCTGTCTAATCTTCTCTTAAAGCTCTCTAATGTCCTAGCACTAACAACATGATTGAGTCCGTTCCACTCATCTACCACTGTATTTGAGAACCATTTTTTTCCTATCTTCTTCCTAAACCTAGATTTTTCAAGCTTGAACCCGTTATTTCTTGTTCGAACTTGGTTGCTGATCCTAAGAATTTTGCTTACAAACCCCCTTGTTATAACCCTTATACCACTTGAAGACTTCTAAGAGAGAGAGAGAGAGAGAGAGAGAGAGAGAGAGAGAGAGAGGCTAAATTGTTATGAACGGCAAGCCAAATAGATACAAACGAAAGAAACAATAGCAGAGAGAGAGAGAGAGAGAGAGAGAGAGATGATAAATTGCTATGAAAGGCAAGCCAAATAGATACAAAGGAAATAAACAATAGCAGAGAGAGAGAGAGAGAGAGAGAGAGAGAGAGAGAGAGAGAGCACAATGAAAATATTTCGTATAGACATTCTTTTTATAATACAGATGATTTAGGGTACTTTTGAAAATGCCATCAAATCCTGCCTTATTCAGTTGTTTATCTATCTATCTATCTATCTTTACATGAACTGCGATGTGAAGGTAAGACGGTTTTTTCCAGCCTGTCTTATTTTCTTTTGTTTTTACGTTATATCCATTCATTCGTTTAATCAGTTAGTCTGCCATTTAGTTAACTAGTTAATTAATCAGTCATTTAGTCAGCCAGTTAGCAACTCAGTCAGTCAGTCACTTTAATTACTTTTACGTAAGTGAGAAGGGTATTGAAATAAGACAGGGTTACAAAACTTAAGGGAAAAAAGGCTGGCTATGAAGCTGTTTGCCCTGTGAAATGCGTCCCCCTGTGCTGTGCAGGAAAGCAAACACGGTCTCAGAACACCATATTCTGAAACACCTGCGCCACATCTCCACTACTTTCTAAAAGGCCCTACATTGTTGAAATGACGTGTTTTTAAGGATGTTTTTTTTTTTATATATTTTTTTACGATCCTAGTGACAAATATAACACGGTTAACAATCCCTGTGGCCTTTGAAAATAATCGTGACGAGAGAGTAAAAAAAATGTTTCGGAATATGGGCCAGCGACTCGAGTGTAGCTATAGCGGGACTTAGGCTGTGAAATATTGGACCATTTGACATCGCCAGGCCTGAGTGAGGGACGAGCTGGCGTGTGTGGCGGCAAGGCGTGAGTCATTGCTGTTTGGGGAGTGTTGCTGTTATTGTTGTTGTTGCTGTTGGTGTTAGTGTTTTTCTCTGGTATAGTGTATTGGTGCACACACACACACACACACACACAACCACCCTTTCCATTTCTAAAAAAAAAAAAAATAGAAAAGATAAATAAATTAATGAACATGTATGCAGATAAAAAAAAAAGATCAATAAAAATAATAAAGAAAAAAAATATGAAAAAATACAACAGGAAGCGATGAAATAAATAGATAAACAACAATAACAATGATAATAATAATAATAGTATCTCACACGTGGGCGACCATAGTTGGTGGACATGCCTGTGCAGTGTGCCGTGAGAGAAAGGACACACATCCACACTTTACAGTTTATACCATCGCTTCCCAAAAGATATAGAGAGGTAAGTATAGCGTGATGCATGTAGAGGTAGATGTGAAGCGGAACATGGCGGATCATTCAATGTTTGTTCTGAGGCGCTTGAAAGTTGCACTCTAGTTTACATTCTACAGTGGTCTGGGATAGTGCCCTGAAATGAGATTAGCGGTTCCATCCGAGGGCTAGGTTACCGTAAATCAGGTTTATATTAATTCAATTCCTTAATGGCTAATCTTCTAGTAGTTATTACGAAGTCACGCGGCTGTACGTATAAAAAAAAAAAAAAAAAAAAAATATATATATATATATATATATATATATATATATATATATATATATATATATATATATATATATATATATATATATATATATATATATATATATATATATATATATATATATATATATATATATATATATATATATATATATATATATATATATATATATATATATTCTTTTTTTCGTCTTGTACCCCAAATAATGCCGAGTGATTTCTTGATATTTATAAACCAATCTTCGCATTGTGCAGATCACGATATGGAAAAAAGAAAAAAAAATGTGTCCAGAAATAAACAGTCGTCTTAAAATTAAAAGGCCAGGGGCCATATTCTTCATAAAATTATGACATGTCATAACTATGGCACATGCGTATCATAACTTGGAACATCTGTCATAAGTCGTATATCACAAGTTATGACATGAGCGAAACCGTCTGTCATAACCATCTGCATGTTCTCAGCAGCTTTTCCCAGCAGCAAGTTATCAAGTGTTATGATCACCTTAATTTCGGGGGTAAGTGGATTTCTCCGTTCTGTGTCATTGTTAGGCTTCCTATACTAGATCGGTAACAAAAAGAATACCTGCACGGTATAAACACTATCCTCTGATGAGTCTCACGTCACTAAGTTCATTCAATACATCCTATCTGAGTAAATAATTCCTGAGCTGGAGATGTTGAGGGACAGCTGTCTTGGCTGTGGGCAACGTCTGTCATAAGCCGCTAGGTGGACCCAGTCTTAGCATCCCTCGCGGATTTATAACAAGTTTATGGCAAGAATGTCATTTTGTCCTTGCTATGACACGTTTCATAGCTAAGACTCGCTAGGACTACTTTGTGAATACGGCCCGAGGGTTATTTGTATAGGATCCGTTCCTTTAAGTTCCTTTATGTAGGCTTTGGTCTGAGGCGTCACGAAGGGCATGCTGCGTATGGTACCGTGATTTGAAACCCTTGAGTCGTGAACCACACCCAAGGAAGCTTAGTGACTGTCCGTATAGCTTCCTTGGACCAACTCGTGCCACGCTTAACGCCCTTGACTGATATTTGCCACACCCTCCCCACAAACCACTTTAGAGATATTTCTTTTTGTTCTGCTGCCACCTCTTAACATTAAATAGGCTAGACACGTGGGAAGTTCTTTTTAATGAATGATCCCTCTCTTCTTTCCCGTAGGTGCTTGTGAAGATCCTGTATTGTGCCTTGAGGGATGGGCATTGTTGGAGACCGCAGCGAAAGGTTTAACGAAACGCTTCCCACATTTATTCGTTTGTTGGGCCAAGTCGCGTCATTTTAGGAAGAATACTCAAGAGGGACACTGGCCAAAGGCAGCGAAAAGTACGATGAAAAAATAAAAATGAAAAGCCCTACTGGAGAATACCAGTCCCTAAAGAGAGGTCAAAAAAGGATAAATTTGTTGATAAATTTTGAAACCTCCGTCTTGAAAGAGTTCATCATAAGAAGGAGAAAATACGGAAGCAGACAGAAAGGTCCAGAGTTTACTGGTAAGCATACTTATTTATCCTTTCTTTTCTTCCTTCCTTCCGTACTTCCTTCCATATTTCCTTCCATACTTCCTTCCGTTCTTTTTGTATGGTAGCACGGTGATGGCACGCCTCCACTTGGCACCAGGACTACATTCCAGTGATCCGTCCGCCGCGCCAGTCTCTCTCTCTCTCTCTCTCTCTCTCTCTCTCTCTCTCTCTCTCTCTCTCTCTCTCTCTCCCCCCTCTCTCTCTCTCTCTCTCTCTCAGCGGTAATACTTAATTAATCAAATACCTTGGGAATAAATTCACGCCAGACGCCGGAGTGACGCAATCAAAGCCAGTGCTGCCGTCTTTGATCAAAGCCAGCAGGGCAGCGCTTCTCCTTCTGCTTGTTGCTGTTGTTGTTGTTTTTGTTGTTGTTGTTGTTGTTGTTGTTGTTGTTGTTGTTTCAATAAGATGCAATTCAGCAGTATTACGTGACAACTTTACCTCCTCCTCCTCGTGCCTCTCAGCGCCTCATTGGAGTTAAAAATGGCGGAGTCTTGCGATCTATCACAGTGTATCTGTTAAAAGTATAGTCAAAATAAGGCGCCGAAGTACGTACAAGTATATACAAGAATACGAAAGCTTAACAAAGTATTATGCGTCTCCAGGAAGAGAAGATATCAGGAGAACACAATTAACCATCGCTGTGGCCTTTGAAAATAGTCCTTAAGGGGTAAAGAAGAGAAAATGAAGGAGGAAAAAGGAGAACTGAAAGAAGAAACGAAGGAAAGAGGAAAAAACAAGAGATTCAAACAGTATAAAAGCCTCGACTCTTCCTCGCCTCCACTTCCCCTTTTTCTCTCTGGGCAGTGTCCCTCGCATCCTGTACTCAGTTACCATATCAATATTTTCTTTCCTTCGTGCACGTAAAACCATATTAGTCCAGTCTGCCCGGCCTGACTCATCATAGCCGGTCCTCTCCTGCCGAGATCCTTCAAGTACTGCCCGGCTATCTCTCTCTCTCTCTCTCTCTGTGTGTGTGTGTGTGTGTGTGTGTGTGTTCGGGAAGGGGTAGGGAAGGAAGGGGACAAGAAATATGAGAAATACTCGTAATAGTGTGTTCTCGATTCTCCTTTTCCTTTTTTTTTTTTTTTTCGTGTCTTACGTCACGAAGAATTGGTGCTATTTCGATTTGACACGTTAGAAAGAGTATATTCCTCACTCTTTTTCTCGTCCTAAACCTTCTAAACCTTGGTTTAACACAGCTTGTTCTCGTGCTATACATGATAGAGAGGTGGCCCACAAAAGGTACTTAAGCCTTCCTTCACCAGAATCTCATGCATTTTATATTTCTGCCCGGAACCATGCCAAGTCTGTTCTCCAACTAGCCAAAAACTCCTTCATTAACAGAAAATGTCAAAACCTTTCAAGATCTAACTCCCCTCGTGATTTCTGGCATCTAGCCAAAAATATCTCCAATAACTTTGCTTCTTCTTCTTTCCCTCCTCTACTTCAACCAGATGGCACCACTGCTATCACATCTATTTCTAAAGCTGAACTCTTTGCTCAAACCTTTGCTAAAAACTCTACCTTGGACGATTCTGGGCTTGTTCCTCCCTCTCCTCCACCCTCTGACTACTTCATGCCTCGTATTAAAATTCTTCGTAATGATGTTTTCCATGCCCTCGCTGGCCTAAACCCTCGGAAGGCTTATGGACCTGATGGGGTCCCTCCTATTGTTCTCCGAAACTGTGCCTCCGTGCTTGCACCTTGCCTAGTCAAACTCTTTCAGCTCTGTCTGTCAACATCTACCTTTCCTTCTTGCTGGAAGTTTGCCTACATTCAACCTGTTCCTAAAAAGGGTGACCGCTCTAATCCCTCAAACTACCGTCCTATTGCTTTAATTTCCTGCTTATCTAAAGTTTTTGAATCCATCCTCAACAGGAAGATTCTTAAACATCTATCACTTCACAACCTTCTATCTGATCGCCAGTATGGGTTCCGTCAAGGCCGCTCTACTGGTGATCTTCTGGCTTTCCTTACTGAGTCTTGGTCATCCTCTTTTAGAGACTTTGGTGAAACTTTTGCTGTTGCCTTGGACATATCAAAAGCCTTTGATAGAGTCTGGCACAAAGCTTTGATTTTCAAACTACCCTCCTACGGTTTCTATCCTTCTCTCTGTAACTTCATCTCAAGTTTCCTTTCTGACCGTTCTATTGCTGCTGTGGTAGACGGTCACTGTTCTTCTCCTAAATCTATTAACAGTGGTGTTCCTCAGGGTTCTGTCCTGTCACCCACTCTCTTCTTATTATTCATTAATGATCTTCTAAACCAAACTTCTTGTCCTATCCACTCCTATGCTGATGATACCACCCTGCACTTTTCCACGTCTTTTCATAGACGTCCAACCCTTCAGGAGGTAAACATATCACGCAGGGAAGCCACAGAACGCCTGACTTCTGATCTTTCTAAAATTTCTGATTGGGGCAGAGCAAACTTGGTATTGTTCAATGCCTCAAAAACTCAATTCCTCCATCTATCAACTCGACACAATCTTCCAGACAACTATCCCCTCTTCTTCAATGACACTCAACTGTCCCCCTCTTCTACACTGAACATCCTCGGTCTGTCCTTTACTTATAATCTGAACTGGAAACTTCACATCTCATCTCTAGCTAAAACAGCTTCTATGAAGTTAGGTGTTCTGAGACGTCTCCGCCAGTTTTTCTCACCCCCCCAGCTGCTAACTCTGTACAAGGGCCTTATCCGTCCATGTATGGAGTATGCTTCACATGTCTGGGGGGGTTCCACTCATTCTGCTGTTCTAGACAGGGTGGAATCAAAAGCTTTTCGTCTCATCAACTCCTCTCCTCTAACTGACTGTCTTCAGCCTCTCTCTCACCGCCGCAATGTTGCATCTCTTGCTGTCTTCTACTGCTATTTTCATGCCAACTGCTCTTCTGATCTTGCTAACTGCATGCCTCCCCTCCTTCCGCGGCCTCGCTGCACAAGACTTTCTTCTTTCTCTCACTCCTATTCTGTCCACCTCTCTAACGCAAGAGTTAACCAGTATTCTCAATCATTCATCCCTTTCTCTGGTAAACTCTGGAACTCCTTGCCTGCTTCTGTATTTCCACCTTCCTATGACTTGAATTCCTTCAAGAGGGAGGTTTCAAGACACTTATCCACCAATTTTTGACCACTGCTTTGACCCTTTTAGGGACTGGCATTTCAGTGGGCATTTTTTTTTATTAGATTTTTGTTGCCCTTGGCCAGTATCCTTCCTACATAAAAAAAAAAAAAAAAAAAAAAAATATATTCATGACAATAAGAGATAAAGAATGAAAGGAACAGAGAGAGAGAGAGAGAGAGAGAGAGAGAGAGAGAGAGAGAGAGAGAGAGAGAGAGAGAAACATAAGCACATTATCATGAAACAACACGAACATTATCACGGATCTCTCTCTCTCTCTCTCTCTCTCTCTCTCTCTCTCTCTCTCTCTCTCTCTCTCTCTCTCTCTCTCCTTGCTACGGCTCTTCTATAATAATGTTTTCCATTTTCTTTTCTATTTTTTCCCTTGGTGCATCACATCAGGAAAGACAAAAGATAGGGTAGAGAGATACGGAATGTACGGTGTTAACGGGGCGGCTGCCAGAGTACGATAATGCAACCTTATAAGACGATTTTCAAAGGCCACAGAAGTGATTAGCCATGTTTTCAAGAGTGTTTCTGCTGTTAATAATACAGAAATATTGCTACTCTGTCACTGGAACCGTAAAAACACCCTTAGAAACCCATTACACATAAATTAGAACCTTTTGAAAGAGATCGAGTTGCGACGCAGAAGGGATTCAGAATGTTTTTTTTTTTTTTTTTTCCCAGTGACTGCGATTACAGAGTTCCTGGGAATGCTGCGTAGGGATTCACGGTACTGCAGAGAGGCACAGAGGCGGAAGGCAGCACAAGTTCAAGGAAAATATACCCAATATATCCAGGAATTAGTCTGAGTCTCGTGGAACTGTTACAACGAGTTCTTGGTAATGCTAGGCTGGGAGCTGGTGCAGGGGAGGGTGTGTGTGAGAGTGTGATGCCATAAGCTACTGTGTGTCGTGGGTACGCATAGTTGTGGGGCCTTTCCGAGCTCCAGGGCGGTGCAGCGGGGTGGATAGAGGCTCCATCCACCCCGCTGGTAGTAATTACGTAGCGTAGGAGCTGTGAAATAAGGGGAAGGTGTCACTGGTGGCGGGAATTATTATGTGTGAAGTGGGTGGAAGGAAAACGTGGTGGATTAAGTCAAGGATGCAAGGAAGTGATACTACTACTACTACTACTACTACTACTATTACCATTACAAATCTTCCCCGTCCTTTTTTCTCGTCTTTGTCTTTCATTTCGTAGTCTTCGTCCTCCTCGTCCTCCTAGTTCTTATTCTCGTCCTCATCTTGGATCCCATCTTCATCCACCTCCTAGTTCTTATTCTTGTCCTCGTCTTTGATCTATCCTCGTCCTCGTTTTCCTCTTCCTCCTACGTACTACTACCACCACCACCACCACTACTACTCTCAAACATCCCTCAGGACCCTCCAAGTGGAGTCCAAACACCCCCAAGGGCACACGCTCGCTCCTCAGTCTCTCCGCTAATGAAATGGTGCCGTTTATCCAATGTGCTAATGTTGCCTCCCGCCACCACCACCACCGCCACCGCCACCAGCACCGCCACACACCACCAGCACGCCATAGGAGTTCCCGTGACTGAGAAATGCTTTGCTCTCTCACCACGACTGTTTTCAAAAGCCACAGAGATAATTAGCGGGGTTCTCAAGAGTGTTTCTCCTGTTGATAAGGTGAAATCTTGTTGTTCTGACACTAGAACCATAAAAAAATACTTTTAAAAAGCCCCGTAATTTCAATCTGAGCCTTTTCGATGTAGTGAGTGAGGCACAGAAGTGTTTCAGAATATGGTCCTAAGACTGAAGGCCGCTATTTTTCTGTGTTGTCAAAATAGTTCATCAGTTTTTATTCATCTTTTTATCCATTTCTTATACCTGGTTAGGATTTTCTTTATAGTACATAGCACGTGTGTTGGGTTCATAAATATTATTATAAATATTAGCAGTGGTTCTCAGACGTCGTTGCTTGGTGGCGCACTAAAAGGTACATACATCTTGGACTTTGCCGGCGCACCAACCCTGCAGACAGTGTGGTGCAGGGCTACTAAGAGGCACAGATTCAAGAACATATACCCATTTAGGGAAATGAGACGGCACACTTTGGTGATAGTCAAGGCGCACAATTTGCAAAGCGCTGACCTAGGATCATGAAAGCACTCGAAAACTCCACTGGCTTCCACTACAACCTTTTCAATGTGAGAGACTGACCCTTGTTTGTAAAGGCTTTTCTTCTCATCAGGACGATTTTCAAGGGCCACAGAGATGATTAGTCTGCTTTTTTTTTTTTTTTTTTTTTTTTCATAAATGGTCTAGATTCCTTATTAAACTACCAATAAAAAAAAGTAAAACTGCACTTGAAGATTTTAAGTCATAAGCAGGAGGACGCAGGCAGAGAGTTCCAGAGTTTGCCAGTAAAAGGGATGCAAGACTGAGAATACTGATTAACTCTTGCATCAGGGAGGTGAACAGGA
Source organism: Scylla paramamosain (assembly GCF_035594125.1). Taxonomy (NCBI): domain Eukaryota; kingdom Metazoa; phylum Arthropoda; class Malacostraca; order Decapoda; family Portunidae; genus Scylla; species Scylla paramamosain. Next base: position 2,756,500 of record NC_087160.1, read on the forward strand.
TAGAGATGTGAGAGAGTAGAAAGTCTTGTGCAGTGAGGCAGTGGGAGGAGGAGAAGCAAGCAGTTAGCAGGATCTGAAGAGTAGTTAGCATTAAATTAACGATAAAAGATAGCAAGAGAAGCAACCTTGTGGTAAAGACAGAGATGAAGACTGTTAGTATGATACAGAGTCTTTTGTAAACTATCACTAGAATCACGAAAACACCCATGAAAACCTAATTGACTTCCATCAAACTGGAACCATTTGAAACTAGATCAGACGCTGAAACCTTAGAATCCTTTGTCGATCCTTTTCTTGATATAGGCGTCTTTTGTTAAACTTGAAACACTGCAATAAATTGTTTGGGTGGATATAAGGACGAAAAAAAAAAAAAAAGTTAATTTAATCTTTGCCAAGTTACAGAAATACGTTTTTAAGAGTCTATAGTACACAAAAAATTCTCTTAAAAGTTATAGATGATTATGGGAAAGATTGACTAGCACTAAAAATTTTAAGAATATAGTGTTTTTTTTTTTCTCTCTCGCTTTTACGTCCGGTTTTCCTTGTCTATTATGGCTAGGACAGTGCCCCCTAACGAAGGACTTTGGCTGTGACATTTAGGAACCGTTACCCAGAGTGGATGCCCTTCCTGGCCTTGGACGGTGGCTAGGAACCGTTACCCGGAGTGGATGCCCTTCCTAACCTCGGACGATGGCCTGGATTCGAATGTGTGAGTCTGAGGATCCTGTGGGCCCCAAAACACGCTTAGTACCGCTGCACCACTGCCCATCATGGATTACATTCTGCTTTGCGTCGCCACACACCAGCAGAGGCCTGAATGTAAGCCTGCAGCGTAACATTTATACAATACATTTTTTGGCAATATAGAAGCCTGGTAAAGGGATAAAAAAAATAAATAGAAATAAAAAAAATGAATGAAAAATACAAAAGAGAAAATTCCATTAAGCCGGTTTTACACTCGCAGATCCGAACTTGCACCGTATAAAAGGCTTACCACTTTTGCTTTTTTATTTATACCAGGGAAAAAAAGAAAAAAAATGGGAAAAAAGTACCGTACACACATTTTTTGTATGCAGTATTTTTTGAGTGTTTCTTATTTCCTTTATAAATTTTATATATTTTTTTTGTACCATGCAGTATCACTATATCTTTAGTTAGACTTCTCTTTTTCTGTTTCTTTCTTCCTTTTCTTTTCTTTTTTCTTGCTCTTTTTCTTGTTCTTTCTCTTTTTTGTCCTTTCTTCTTCTTTTCTTGTTCTTGTTCTTCTTGTTCTTGTTCTTGTTCTTGTTCTTCTTGTTCTTGTTCTTGTTCCTCTTGTTCTCCTTGTTCTTGTTCTTGTTCCTCTTGTTCACCTTGTTCTTGTTCTTGTTCTTGTTCTTCTTCAGTGTTTGGCCACGAGCAGAGCAGAACAGAGCAAAGGATATTCTAAGAGGTCGCCAGGTTCGGCTCAGAATGGGGTCTCCCGTATGAGTCAGTGAGCAGTACATAATTCTGAAACGCTTTGCTCTCTTACCACGATTATTTTCAAAGGCCACAGAGATGATTATGAGTTATCCAGAGCGTTTCTTGTTCATCGTATAGCTTATTAATCACTAAAACCGTAAAAGAGTAAATAAATAAATAAAATAAATAAATAAATAAAAACCCGTGTAACTTTAATTAGAACCTTTTGAAAATAGTCGGAGTGCTTGGGCGCGGCGGAGGAACGTTTCAGAATATGGTGTCAGTGATGCAGGAGCGCGTGCTAGATGGCAGAGTGAAAGCGCTCCTTGTGTAATACCCGCTTTAATGGCCACTCTCTGCCATAGGGGAGGCGCAGCAGGGAATCTAGACAGGGGATGACACACGCACCAATACAGACAGTTGATTTAAAGACCATTCTGTCCCTCCTTTATTTGGTTCGTCCTTAAGATCCCTTGGAAAATAGACAGTCATTGTATTCTCAAACGTTCTGGCGTGATGACAGCTTTTGTTTACTACTAATGGAAGGTATTAAAGACTTTGAGGAGTGTTTTATTGATTCTAGTGATGGTCGAACAAGAATTTCGTTTAACAAGATGAAAAAAAAAAAAAAAATAAAAATAAATAAATAAATAAAAACTCATGGGAAACTGACTGATCACTTCTGCGGCCTGTGAAAATACTTATAACAGGTTCTAGCGGAAGGTTTCAGAGGCCCTGAAATGTGTCTGAATGATTCTAGTGATGGCTGAACAGGAATTTCGTTTTACAAAATGAAAAAAAAAAAAAAAATGAGAAACTGACTGACTACCTCTGTGGCCTTTGAAAATAGTTGTAACAGGTTTTAGTGGAAGGTTTTAGAGGCCCTGAAATGTGTCTTAATGATTCTAGTGATGGCTGGACAGGAATTTTGCTTCATAAAAAAACAAAAACAAAAACGAATACTCATGAGAAAGTGACTAATCATCTCTGTGGCCTGTGAAAATACAAGTAAGTTTTAACGGGCTCCAGTGAAAGGTATTACGGTTTTCAAGTCTGTTTTCATGATTCAAGTGGTGGCTTAAGAAAGGGTTCTACATCATTAGTGAAAAAAAAACCTTCTACAAGAACTCGACTGGTCATCTCCGTGGGCTTTGAAAGTATTACTAACTCTTAACAGGCTCTTGTTTGATGCACGGAATGTACCCTGTGATCAGGTTGTTCGTGTTGAATCATTAGGAAGCTTTAAAAAGATCAAACACATTTATGGATGAAGATCACAGGTGAAAATAAGAACACAAGAACATAAGAAGTAAGGGAAGCTGCAACAAGCGACCAGGCATACACGTGGCAGTCCCTGTATGAAATATACCTACCTATTTCCACCTATCATCCCCATCCATAAACCCGTCTAACCTCTTAAAGCTCCCTAATGTCCTAGCACTAATATGATTACTGAGTCCGTTCCATAAGTAGGTAGGTTATATATAGAGGGACTGCAGTTTCCTTTATTTTCTGACGTTCACCTGAAATACATGGCATAGTCTTATTATTGTTGTTTCTTAAAGACCCGTATTCAGAAACGCTTTGCTCTCTCACCACGACTATTTTCAAAGGCCACAGAGATGATTAGCCGGATTCTCACTACTGTTTCTCCAGCTAATACTGTAGAAACCTTGTTAACCTGTCACTAAAACAATAAAAACACCCTTAAAAAGCACGGGTAGCTTCAATTACGACCTTTTCAAAGTAGTGGAGGTGTGGGGCAGAGGGGTTTCTGAAGATATTGGTGATCTGCTGGGCCCTGCGTTGCCCTCTCTTTTCCAGCCAACCTTTGCCTCAAGAATACTCACTCGCTCATTGGTGTTTTCAGAATGTAGCTTATGGTGATGATGATGATGATGGTGATAATGGTGATTCAGGAGGAGAGAGAAATAATGGGTTCGAGCTTGAAAAAAATAGGTTCAAGGAAGAGATAGGAAGGAGGTGGTACATGAATGGAATGAATGGACCCAGTAATCAGATTGTTACTGCTGAGCCATGAGGGAGCTGGTGAAGAATAGACGAATTTATGGATGGGGATGATAGGTGGAGATAAGCTGGTATGTGTAGGCCTGATAGCTTCTTGATGTTTCCCTTATTTTCTTATGTTCTTAAGTTAGAGAAAGGGTGAAAGAGGTGATAGATACACACACACACACACACACACACACACACACACGCAGGCTTACATCTACACCTACGTACGCCTACACACACACACACACACACACACACACACACACACACACACACACACACACACACACACACACACGCACACACACCTACACACACGCGGGCTTACATCTACACCTACGTACGCCTACACACACACACACACACACACACGCGCACACACACATCTCCCTTAGGACTTTCATATCTTCCATTACCTTTCCTTCCCTTTCCTTCTCTCCCTGCCTCCTCCTCCTCCTCCTCCTCCTCCTCCTCCTCCTCCTCCTCCTCCATCTTCTCCTTTGATTTTATCTTCAGTGTGTTGTGTTGTGTGTGTGTGTGTGTGTGTGTGTGTGTGTGTGTGTGTGTGTGTGTGTGTGTGTGTGTGTGTGTCGTCCCTTGACATATTTAACGTATTAGACGCCACACACGCTTACACAGACAGATAGGCAAATAGACACACACACACACACACACACACACACACACACACCACACAAACACGTGCGCTCACACCAATATTCCCACCCATCCACACACACATTATCTTTCTCTCTCTCTCTCTCTCTCTCTCTCTCTCTCTCTCTCTCTCTCCTCTCTCTCTCTCTCTCTCTCTCTCTCTCTCATCCACGCATCAATACCCTACACGTGCAACAAGAAGAGATATTTTTGGTCTCCTCATCAAGTTAAAAGTCACGAGAGAGAGAGAGAGAGAGAGAGAGAGAGAGAGAGAGAGAGAGAGAGAGAGAGAGAGAGAGAGAGAGAGAGAGAGACTAATCTGCCAAATAGTGGAGTAAGGAGAAAAGAAAACGCAAGAATGGAAGGTTTTTAAGAAAGGCGAACAAAAGAATGAAGAGAACGTAAAAAAAATACATGAGATAAGATGAAAATGTTAATGTTATTTTAATATCATCCAGGAAAAGATAAGTAGATGATGACTGGACTGACAGACAGCAAACCTAAATAAAGCACAAAAGATAAAGATTCAATTTACTTCTTTCTTCCATTATTAGTTCTTCTTTTTCGTCTTCTTTTACTTTTTTCTTCTAGGTAAACTACGAGAGAGAAAGACTTGATTTACTTCTTCCTTTATTTCTCTTAGGTAAAGTACAAGAGAAAGAAGAGATTTGATTTACTTCTTCCTTAAGTGGCGTGGTTGGAAGTTATGTTCTGAAGTTGCTTTCACTCTTTTACCAGGCCCGCAGAGAACCCACTGAAGTGAGGGAGTTAGGCAGGAAGGTGGGCTGGCTAGATTACTGACAGTCACGTGTTAGTACTGGGTCACGGCGTCAGGTCACTCGCTGGGCCAGACAGGGTTTGAGAGACCACGGGCTGGCGGCTTCCGAAGCCGGTACGCTTCTTCTTCTTTTTCTTCTTTTTCTTTTTCTTTTTTTCTTTTTTTTCTTCTTGTTTTTTTTTCTTGTTCTTGTTCTTCTTGTTCTTGTTGTTGTTCTTTTTTCCTTTCTTTTTTTTTTTTTTTTTCTTCTTCGAGTCCCGGGCGCGGCGAGGCAAATGGGGGAGCCTCTTAATGTGTAGCCCCATGTTCGCCAAGCTGCACGTAGGTACGGGATGTAACCCAAGGACTTGTGACCTCGCTGTTTCTGCGTGTGATGTGTGTGGTCTCAGTCCTACCCAAAGATCGGTCACAATGAGCTCTGAGCTCATTGTGTAGGGAAGCGTCAGGCTTAGTGACCATCAAACGACCGTAGGTGATTGACACACGCACAAACTCAAACCCCGCCAAATGTAACACACAGACACCCTAAAACTTAACAGACTCAGCCACCACCACCAGATTTCACATCTCCCAGTCACCATCGCGGCCTCAGAACGTTCTTGCGTCTTTCTCTGCGAAAACTTTCTCTGTATGCAAAAAAAATTCCTCGCAAGAAAATTTACGCGAGTGGGCAATGCCTTGCGTACAGCGGCGGCCGGCGTCCCCTTGCGCTGCTGCCGGGGAACTACTGACGAAGTAGTAGCAGCAGCAGCAGCAGCAGCAGCAGCAGCAGCAGCAGCAGCAGTAACAGCAGCAGCAGTAGTAGTAGTAGTAGTAGTAGGAGGAGGAGGAGAAGGAGGAGAAGGAGCAGCAGCAGCAGCAGCAGCAGCAGTAGTAGTAGTAGTAGTAGTAGTAGTAGTAGTAATAGCAGTAGTAGTAGTAGGAGGAGGAGGAGTAGGAGTAAGAGTAGGAGAAGGAGAAGGAGGAGGAGGAGGAGGAGGAGGAGGAGGTGTAGTTGTAACAATAGTAGTAGTAGTAGTAGTAGTAGTAGTAGTAGTAGTAGGAGGAGGAGGAGGAGGAGGAGGAGGAGGAAGATTACACAGGAAGTAGGTACTTGGTAAAGAGTCAGCACTGTACAGCAAAGGAGGAGGAGGAGGAAGAGGAGGATGAATACAAAGGAAGGCAAACAGCAACGGCCCTCGAGGTCCTTAATAGGCTGGTTGTATAACTATTATACACTAACTGAGAGTGAAGGAGACAGGAGGTGGAGGAGACAGGAGGAGGAGGAGGAGGAGGAGGAGGAGGAAAGGTAATTCTATTAATATGGTCATAGCAATAGAAAGGGTAAGATGAGTCAATACAGTAGTAATAGTAGTAGCAGTGGTAGTAGTTGTAGTAGTAGTAGTAGTGGTGGTGGTGGTGGGAGCAGAAGCGGTTTCAGTAGTATTAGCAGCAAAAGTGGAAGAAGTAGTAGTAGTAGTAGTAGCAGCAGCAGTCGCAATAGTAGTACTAGCAATCGTGAAGTAGTAGTATTACAGCAAAAGTGGAAGTAGTAGTAGTAGTAGTAGTAATAGTAGTAGTAGTAGTAGTAGTAGTAGTAGTAGCAGCAGCAGCAGCAGTGTTTACTCCCTAGTTCCTCCCATCACACCACATGACAGCATTACGCACGAGGGCAGGTGGAGCAGGGCAGCGCGGCGTGCAGCTCAGCAAGGAGGCGAGCAACACAGTGGCAGTGGTGGGGTTGTTACTGCGGAAACTATAACCGTATTCATAGCTGACTGTAGCTAAGAGCGTACGAGAAAGGCAAGGAAAAAAGAGGTGGAGGGAGGGAGTGTGCGCGGTTGGTCTACGCATCTCCTGGCTTGCCTGGCCCGGCGCTCAGTTACTCCTCGACCTTGAGTGTGGTAGGACATGTCGATCTCGCTCCCCAAACATGAGAAAAGGCCGCTCGCTCAAAATGCAATGCCGTGAATGCTCGTCCGTGGAGGCTCCCCCGGGCTGGCCAGCGGGCCCCCGACACTCCCCCCAGGCCGGAGAACACCTAGGCGCGGCTTCCCAGCTCTGCCCGTAAAAACAGCGCGAAAATTTGTGTTGTAATGAGTGCGAGGCCTTTGTTGACGGGCGCAGCGGTGTGGCGGTGGTGAGTCCTCGGCAGCACTGCGCCGCGAGCCGCGAGTGACCCTGGGCACTGGCAGTGTTGGGCAATCTGCCTATGCAGGTGACAGGCAGGCCTGCCCCTGCGTCCCCGCCCACCGCGCCTCACCCCCGCCAAGGGCCTCGGCCAGCCCAATAACTCTAGAGGAGCGGCGGGCGGAAATCGCGGACGTGTCGCAGGGCAGTGATGGTGCGGGGGCCCTGCTAGGGCCAGGCAGGCGTGAGGCGTGGTGGTGGTGCCGCGCCATGACGGGAGGGCGGGGGCTGTGGCTGTGGGCGGCGGTGTGGGCGTGTGTGTGCGTGTGTCTGGCGCTGGCCGACGAAGAGGACCCGCTCCAGCACGAGGCCCAGGTGGCGGCGCGCGACCGCCAGCTGACGCGGGTGTTGCGCCTGCTGGGCGTGGAGGGGCAGGAGGGGCGCGGCGGCCCGCCTGACGAGGAGCAGGGCGGCGAGGCGTGCTCGCGCCGCACGCTGGACCTCGCCATCCCCGCCGCCCAGCTCGCCAAGTTCACCACGGAGACGCGGGCGGCGCTGCGCCTTGCCAACCTCCTCAATAACCTGTTCGTGGGCGTGCCCGAGGCCTTCGAGCCCGCTTACCCCGCCCACGTGTTCCACGCCCTGGTGCGCGCCGCCCTGGAGAACGAGCCATCCATCACCTCCTCCTCCATAGCCTTCCTGCGAGGGGAGTACCGCCCCCCAGCAGAAGAGGAGCCGCAGGAGGTGTTTGGGGCATACGGGTGGCGGCGGGAGGGCGGGGGCGTGGCCACCACCGAGCTGGCCTCCCTGCACAACCACTCCCTCGACCACCCCGCCCACCACGACACCAAGTGGTTCACCGCCCACTCCTCCTACAGGTGTGTGTGTGTGTGTGTGTGTTTGAAGTGTTGTTACTGGTTCTGCTGCCCCCACCCCTGCTGCGCCTGTTTCTCCTGCTGCTGCTGCTGCTGCTGCTGCTGCTGCTGCTGCCACTCTTCCCTAATCATCGCGAACGTCTCGTCTCCGTTCCCTCCCCATCCCCCCTTCCTTGCCTTTCATTACAGCTCACCCTTCCCCTCCCTGCCTGCATGCCCCCCCACCCCTTCCATGCCTGCACGCCTTCCTCTCTTCGCCCTGTCCTCCCTCTCCCGCCTCGCCCTTCCCCACCAATCCCCGCCCTCTCGCCCCGAGCCGCGTCTCTCATTCTCCTAGAATCAGCGAGGGCGCCCCACCACCTTCCCCGCCATCCGCCTCCAGTGTGTGCACGGCCCCGCCTCATTAGCAGGCCGTGCCCTGGGACAGAGAGCAGGCTGGCAGGCTGGCAGGCTGGCTCGCTGGCTCACGGCGGCAAGGTGCACGGAAGCCAGGGTGCGAAGAGAGAGAGAGAGAGAGAGAGGAGAGAGAGAGAGAGAGAGAGAGAGAGAGAGAGAGAGAGAGAAGGGTTAATTCATTGACGTCACACTTGAGTTAACAGGTTACGACATGTTAAAGTTTTGCCACCACCATCACCACCATCACCACTACTACCACTATTACTCTTACTACCATTATTAACTTGTCCCTACTACTACTGCTACTACTACTACTACTACTACTACGAAAAAAAGAGTAGTAGGAGGACCAGCATTACGTTACTCTTTCTACTAATACAACAACAACAACAACAACAACAACAACAACAACTGCAACTACTACTACTACTACTACTACTACTACGACTACAACAACAACAACAACAACAACAACAACAACAACAACAACAACAACAACAACAACAATTACTACTACTACTACCACCACCACTACTACTATTGCTCCTAAACCTACCACCACCACCACAACCTGACGTACAAGACTCGTCAGTACCATCAGATCAAGCTTCCTTTTGCAATAATCCGTAACATTTCTATAAGAGGGAGACGAGTGGGAATCGTTGCATCACTCTTGGGCGTGACGACGGTGGGGAGGGAGGGACGAGCGTGAAGGAAGGGGAGGAGGGAAGGAACAAGGGACGGAAGGAGCATAGGAGGAGGGAAGGAGAAAAGTGATGAAAATAGGGAGGAAGAAAAGGTAGGGAGAGAAGGAAAGAAAAATAGCCAGTAAGGGAAGGGAGGAAGGATAGAAGGAAGGGAGGAAGGAGTGAAGGAAGAATAGAAGGAGAGAAGGAGTGAAGGAATTAAGGAAGGAACGAGAGGGGTGATGTACGAAGGAATGAAGGAGGAGGAAAATGAAAAGTGAAGGGAAGGAAGAAGAGGAGAGGAGGAAAGGATGGAAGGAAGGGAGAAAAGGAAGGAGAGAAGGAAGGAGTGACGAGGCGGGACCTTATCCTAGGATGAAAAAAGTATTAGAGAGAGAGAGAGAGAGAGAGAGAGAGAGAGAGAGAGAGAGAGAGAGAGAGAGAGAGAGAGAGAGAGAGAGAGAGAGAGAGAAGCTCAATATTAGCCTGTCGTGATTTCTCGTGTTTGTGTGAGTGATTCTGGCTCCGCGCGCGCACACACACACACACACACACACACACACACACACACACACACACACACACACACACACACACACACACACACAAATACTCCTGCCATCTTTATCAGTGCACGCGCTTCTACAGTAAATAACGTTATCTCACACTATGTATCTTCACTTACACGCTAGAGTAAGTTAGTGCTGAGTCATTAGGGGGCTTTCAAAGATAAGAAATTTACGGAAGAGGATGATAGGTGAGGATAGGGAGGCAGGTTTCAGACAGGGACTACCACGTGTAGGTCTTCCACTTGTAGCTTCCCTTGTTTTCGTATCTTATGCTCTTGAGTACACGCTGATATACTGTAGTGCAAGTTAGCGTGTGTGTAACTAATTCAGTACTATAGATAACCTGAACTTCGAGGGATCACTGGCTTGTCATGATATAATAGGTAAGGTAATGATAATAACTAGTGTGCACGTAACTAATTCACTAATATAAATAACTGTTAGGCTTCAAGGAATAATTGTTTGGTCACAGTATAGTAGATAAGGTAAAGGATGTGACGCAGATAAGAAAAGATTGGTTTGGTTACTTTTACTTCCTTTGTGATTGATGAAAATATAATAAAAAAATAAATGATTAGTAAAGTACGTAATCAAACTGGAATTGATGTAATGGTGTGTAAGGGTTTATAAGATAATGATTGGGAATTATATAACTAAAGATGGTTTTTATTAATTTTTACTACTGTGACTGTGAAAACTACAATTTATAGCTTAATAGAATTATTTATTAGTATACGTAATTATACTGAAACTGATGTAATGGTGCATGTAAGGGTTAGAACACAAGAACATAAGGCAAGGTGCAAGAAAGATGAAATATGTGACGGAGAGAAGTGGTCAATAGTTGTATTCTGGGGTACTTAGGTGGAGAGAAATGATCAGCTCTTGTGTTCTGGAGAACTTTTCTTTACGTGTTCAACTATTGTAATCTGGAGAACTTGTGTGTATGTAAATGTGGAGGGGAATGTTCAACTGTTGTATTCTGGAAAACTTGCGGTTAGGTGAAGAGAGAAGGACTCAACTATTGTAATCTGGAGCACAAGCCTGTAGGTGTGGAATGAAATATTCAGCTGTTGTATTTTTGGGAACTTGTGTGTATTTTCGGTGTAGAGAGAAATATTCAACCGTTGTATTCTTGGGAACTTCGTGTAGGTACTTTCATGAAATGCGAAGGAAATAAATATTCAACTGGTATATTTTGGAGAATGTGTGTGTGTGTGTGTGTGTGTGTGTGTGTGTGTGTGTGTGTGTTTAAGATGTAGAGAGAAATATTCAATGTTTGCATTCTGCAAAACTTAAGGGTGAGAGACGTACAAGATAGTGAGAGAGAGAGAGAGAGAGAGAGAGAGAGAGAGAGAGAGAGAGAGAGAGAGAGAGAGAGAGAGAGAGAGAGAGAGAGAGAGAGACTACTTTATATGTATGTATGCTGGAGGTACAACAACAACAACAACAACAACAACAACAACAACAAC